>NW_021170219.1:0-1316 GCF_002162155.2 Triticum dicoccoides
AGCTTTCAGGAACTGAAAAGACGCCTGACTTCTGCTCCCGTACTGGTACCGCCAGACTTCTCCAAGGACTTTGTTATCTACTGCGACGCCTCGCGACAAGGACTAGGTTGCATTCTCATGCAAGATCGACACGTAATTGCCTACGCTTCACGGCAATTGCACCCACATGAGGAGAATTATCCTACTCATGATCTAGAGCTTGCAGCTGTAGTCTATGCACTTAAAACCTGGCGACATTACCTCCTCGGTAATCGTTGCGAAATATTCACTGATCACCAAAGCCTGAAGTACATTTTCACCCAACCGGATCTGAATCTCAGGCAAAGACGTTGGGTTGAATTGATCACAGACTTCGACTTAGGAATAACCTACACCCCAGGGAAAGCCAACGTCATGGCTGATGCGCTAAGTCGTAAATCTTATTGTAACAACCTGATGTTACAACAAAGTCAACCGCTTCTCCATGAGGAATTTCGGAAGCTTAACCTTCACATTGTACCTCAAGGTTTTCTTTCCACCTTGGTGGCAAAACCTACCCTTACGGATCAGATTATCAAGGCACAGAAGGTAGATCCGGGAATCTCCCGCATCAAGAGAAACATTCAGATAGGAATTGCGAATTGCTTCTCCATTAATGATCAAGGGGTCGTATACTTCGGGAATCGACTAGTGGTTCCCAAAGTGCGAAACCTGAGGCGTTTGATCCTTAAGGAAGCTCATGAATCTCCTCTCACCATTCATCCCGGTAGTTCTAAGATGTATCAGGACCTACGCCAGAGGTTCTGGTGGACTAGGATGAAGAGAGAAATTGCTCAGTATATTGCAAATTGCGACGTTTGTCGTCGTGTAAAAGCAGAGCATCAACGGCCTGCTGGCACCCTTCAACCCCTAGCTATTCCTGAATGGAAATGGGATAAAATTGGTATGGATTTCATTACCGGTTTTCCCAGGACCAAGAGAGGGAATAATGCTATTTTCGTCGTGGTCGATCGTCTTTCCAAAGTAGCCCATTTCCTACCTGTTCGAGAGAGTATAACCGCTAGTCAGCTGGCAGACTTATACATCTCCCGAATAGTGTCCCTCCATGGTGTTCCTTTGGAAATTAACTCGGATCGAGGAAGTCTTTTCACCTCTCGATTTTGGGAAAGTTTCCAAAATGCTATGGGAACCCGTCTCTCCTTTAGCACCGCCTTCCACCCTCAGTCGAGCGGTCAAGTGGAACGCGTCAACCAGATTCTAGAAGACATGCTTCGAGCCTCTGTTATCTCATTCGGAATGGACTGGGAGAAGTGCCTTCCATTTGCCGAATTCGCTTA
>NW_021170220.1:0-1087 GCF_002162155.2 Triticum dicoccoides
AATGATCTGCTACTTCACTCTGAAATTACTTGAACCATTCAATAATTCAGACTTGTGTTTCATCAAGTAAATATACTCAACATTTACTCGAATCATCTGTGAAGTAAGAACATAATGATATTCACTGCATGCCTCAGCACTCATTCGACTGCACACATCAAAATGTGTTACTTCCAACAAGTTGCTATCTTGTTCCATCTTACTGAAAATGAGGCTTTTCAGTCATCTTTCCCATGTGGTATGATTTGCATATCTCAAGTGATTCAAAATCAAGTGAGTCCGAACGATCCATTTGCATGGAGTTTCTTCATGCATATACACCAATAGACATGGTTCGCATGTCTCAAACTTTTCAAAAACGAGTGAGTCCAAAGATCCATCAACATGGAGCTTCTTCATGCGTTTTATACCATTATGACTTACATGGCAGTGCCACAAGTAAGTGGTACTATCATTACTATCTTATATCTTTTGGCATGAAAATGTGTATCACTAGATCGAGATTCAATAAACCATTCCTTCAGGTGCAAGACCATTGAAGGTATTATTCAAAAATAGAGTAACCATTATTCTCCTTAAATGAATAACCGTATTGCGATAGACATAATCCAATCATGTCTATGCTCAACACAAACACCAATCTCGGTGGTAGAGGGAGCGTGCGATGCTTGATCATATCAACCTTGGAAACACTTCCAACATATATCGTCAGCTCACCTTTAGCTAGTCTCCGTTTATTCCGTAGCTTTTATTTCGAGTTACTAACACTTAGCAACCAAACCGGTATCCAATACCCTGGTGCTACTAGGAGTACTAGTAAAGTACACATTAACATAATGTATATCCAATATACTTCTATCGACCTTGCCAGCCTTCTCATCTACCAAGTATCTAGGGTAATGCTGCTCCAGTGGTTGTTCCCCTTATTACAGAAGCACTTAGTCTCGGGTTTGGGTTCAACCTTGGGTTTCTTCACTAGAGCAGCAGCTGAATTGCCGTTTCATGAAGTATCCCTTTGTTCCCTTGCCCTTCTTGAAACTAGTGGTTTCACCAACCATCAACAATTGATGCTCCTTCTTGATTTCTA
>NW_021170221.1:0-2480 GCF_002162155.2 Triticum dicoccoides
CACTTGGGCCCATTGGCCTTGTACGACCTAGGGTTCGTTTTAGGCTGCCTTGGGACGTCCTCCCACCTCCTAGGCCGTCACCCCTTGCTCCTATATAAGTAGATCCATCTAGTAGCTTTTCCCTTGGGATTTGTTTAGTTAAAAGTTAGCCATTGCAACTTCGTGTACTTTGTTTGTGTCCAACGACCAGACCAAGACCGCTTCCGGATCCCCACCATTATCAATACTTCATATATATTTGCAATATTCAGATTGCTTTATCATATTCTTGCTCGTTCTTCGATTGCTTGCAGGAATAGACCTTCGTGGTCAGGCTGACCGTGCTTCCAGCATTGTCAGTAACCTCAGGAGATTGGTTTAGCGATTGCTAAGGCGCAACATCGTGCACGTTTGTAGTCGGATCGTCAAAGTCGTCTCCACCAAATTGATAGTTATCATCTCATCGAAAGATCGGGACCCTCGCCTCTATCAAAATTTGTCCGGAGCGTTGAGTTGTGGACGAAACATTCTGATGCTGCAGCAGAATCCGAGTCAAACAACAAGTCCAAAGGTGTTGCATCACCTCCACTTGGGCCCATTGGCCTTGTACGACCTAGGGTTCGTTTTAGGCTGCCTTGGGACGTCCTCCCACCTCCTAGGCCGTCACCCCTTGCTCCTATATAAGTAGATCCATCTAGTAGCTTTTCCCTTGGGATTTGTTTAGTTAAAAGTTAGCCATTGCAACTTCGTGTACTTTGTTTGTGTCCAACGGCCAGACCAAGACCGCTTACGGATCCCCACCTTTATCAATACTTCATCTATATTCGCAATATTCAGATTGCTTTATCATATTCTTGCTTGTTCTTCGATTGCTTGCAGGAATAGACCTTCGTGGTCAGGTTGATTGTGCTTCGGCGTGGTCAATAACCTCTCGGAGTTGGTTTAGCGATTGCTAAGGCGCAACGTCGTGCACGTTTGTAGTCGGATCGTCAAAGTCATCTTCACCAAATTGATAGTTATCATCTCATCGAAAAATCGGGACACCCCGCGTCTATCAAGTGGTATCAGTTTTCAGGTTGCTCGGTGAGAATTTCCAGTTTTTCCTAGATTAGATTTATTTTCTTACCTATTGTCCAAGAAAAATCCACAAAACAAAAGTTAGATCTATTCATCCTTTGTCCTAGCCAGACTGAGCCTTTGCAATTTTCTTTTCATTGTTTGCATTATTGAATTATCGGTTGCATCACCGTGTCGAGTTGCTGGTCTTAGTGTCTAGTTCCTTTAGAGTTTCGAGTTCTGTTCACATTAGTCACGCAGCCGCTGCATCATTATCCCATCCGCTATCCACCATCCCATCCACCAATTTCCACCACGTGCTACGCATTGTTTATTGTCATAATCATAGTTGAGGTCACTCACATCTTCGCCAGATCGAATCTGCATCTTATCTAGTTTGTCTTGGAAAGAGGGAGAAAAAGAAGATAAAGAAAAAAAGAGAGAAAAAAGGAAAGAAAAAAAAAGAAAAAGAGGGAGAAGAAAAAGAAAAAAAGCGTGAGAAAAAAAAGAGAGAAGAAAAAAATTGGATCTATCTAGAATCAATCTCGTACCTGAATTCGGATTGGAATCTGTTTTACGCACTGTTCAGTAAAACAGGTGTATCTTCCTCATACGAAGTCCGTTTTGGCTCCGTGAGTACTCAAATTGAAGATAGCGACGAACCGCATCTAAATAGTTGAAGAAGCTAGTTAAATATTTGACACCTGAAAATCGGCTTCTAAATAGGTCTTTTTACCCTCCGAAGTTCGTAAAACACAGCTTGTTCCAATTTTTCAGGCTAGTTCTAGAATTCTTTGACTCCTCATATCAACTCGGAATTGAGTGATTCTTTTTGCATTGGAAAGCTTGAGTTAGTAGCATTCTTTGAAAGAATTTATCAGAAAATTGTCTCAAACTTTTCAAGAGGAAAGTTGGAGAGAGAGTTGTTGTATATCCTGCTTGGCAGTTGTTTTTCATCATTATCTTCACTGCCGTTGTGATCTTCACTTATATCTTGCTGTCAAGAGCTACTTAGTATCCTTCATTGATGCTAGTTGTGCTACGCCGTGACCTTATTAATGTTCTAGGCTCGCGTCTCTAGTCCGGTCTAGCCTAGGACCAGCACAGTACCGTCGTTGAGCGTTTATTCAACATTGCATCTTTGAATTGATTATTGCTAATCTTTTGCTACCATATATAGCCAACCCAGCTCCACATATTTCTACACTGTGTATACGTACGCTCCCCTGGCAATCGCTTTACTCAATATTCGGAGTTACTTGACACCGCTGGTTGCCGATCACCGCCTGCTGCATGGTAAGAACTTGTAAGACATTGATATTTGCTTTACTGTGAGCGTTTTACCACCACATCCTAGTAGTTATAGGAACATTATTTTTGGGTTCTGTTTCTTGTTCTACTAATCATGACAGGATCCAGAGTCAATTCATGGGCTTTGTCGATCG
>NW_021170222.1:0-1439 GCF_002162155.2 Triticum dicoccoides
AGTTGTAGGCAATGGCAGATAACTGGGTTGCCATGCATTCATGCCTTGTTTTTCATCACTTCTCTCCCAGGTCCAGCAGGGAACATACAGCAGTATGTGCATGATTACTACTCTGTTGCAAGGTTCAAAGCCACATATGCTTATGCCTTGCCTGCTATGGAGGGAAAACAACAATGGGACATGGTGGACCCTGGATTCAAGCTTTGCGCTCCAGTTCTGAAGAGAGCAGCAGGTAGACCAAGGAAGAGTCGAATAAGACCTCGCAGCGAAGGAGCTGGACTTGGAGCGAGGAAGCGTAAGTGCACAAGATGTGGTGGGTCTGGTCATTTCGGTAAGTATTGTGATAACACAGTAGATCCAGCATTCGGAGAGAGTTTCGATGAAGGCTTCGATGAAAATGTTGGTCAGCAGCCGGTTGCCTCAACAGATGATGAAAATGTTGGTCAGCAGCCGGTTGCCTCAACAGATGATGAAAATGATGGTCAACAGCCGGATGATTTTGACAATGATCCAAAATATCCTCCAAATAATGATTCAAGTGAGGCTCCAAATGGTAATCCAAGTGAGGCTCTAAATGGTGATCATGGTGATCCAAGTGAGGCTCCAAATGATGATCCAAGTGAGGCTCCAAATGGTGACCAACCTTCTGTTGTTGTGAGTTCTGCTAGGTATGTAAATCTTGCAAGGGTCAAATACTACTGTACATCTATCACTTGACACGATCTCATTACCGTTTATGTTTGGACCCTTTATGTTTTGCACAGCTCTATGGTAGGTTTGAAGAAGACGCGCAAGGTACCGACAACCAAGAGAAGAAGAGAAGAAACAATGAGCGCAAGGTGCACGAGGAGCAAAGTGATGACAAGAAGCTCAAGGAACAGACAGAAGCCCCAACGCTATCTATGAACAATTATGAAACATTATGAATAAGGAATGATGTTGTATTATGAAACATTTATCACTTGACATGTTGTATTTCTGTTGGATGATGTTGGACCTATGTTAGAAGTATGTTTGACATGATGTTTAAATATCTGTTGGTTGATGTTTGAATGAGCACATGGTTTTTCCTTTTTTTTGATTTTTTTGAATTTTATTTTGCTCATTTAAATTCTGGTCAAACCTAACTTTGACCAAGATTTAAGCAAGTCTAAAACATCAAAATGAAAAACTAAGCCTAGATACTTCTTAGTCAATCCAAAATGAAGTTGTGGTGAGGTTTTTGAAATTTTCATGAAAAATGTGCTAAAAAGAGGGGTCCAAAGGTAGGGTAAACGGCCTCATTTCTAAGCAAGGTTTTTTTCGACCTTATCTAAATCAGTCAAATAACTTTCCTACACATATATTCTATATGTACAGACTATGTGCGCTGGTTTTTCCATTTTTTGATTTTTTTTAAATTTGTTTTGCTCATTTGAATTCTGGTCAAACTTAACTTT
>NW_021170223.1:0-1574 GCF_002162155.2 Triticum dicoccoides
GAACTAACTTCGGTACATCAAAACTCATAAACTCATAATATAACTGTCATCGAAACCTTAAGCATGCGGACCCTACGGGTTCGAGAACAATGTAGACATGACCGAGACACGTCTCCGGTCAATAACCAATAGCGGAACCTGGATGCTCATATTGGCTCCTACCTATTCTACAAAGATCTTTATCGGTCAGACCGCATAACAACATACGTTGTTCCCTTTGTCATCGGTATGTTACTTGCCCGAGATTCGATCATCAGTATCTCAATACCTAGTTCAATCTCGTTACCGGCAAGTCTCTTTACTCGTTTCGTAATACATCATCTTGCAACTAACTCATTAGTTGTAATGCTTGCAAGGCTTATGTGATGTGCATTACCGAGAGGGCCCAGAGATACCTCTCCGATAATCGGAGTGACAAATACTAATCTCGAAATACGCCAACCCAACATTCACCTTTGGAGACACCTGTAGAGCTCCTTTATAATCACCCAGTTACATTGTGACGTTTGGTAGCACACAAAGTGTTCCTCCAGTAAACGGGAGTTGCATAATCTCATAGTCATAGGAACATGTATAAGTCATGAAGAAAGCAATAGCAACATACTAAACGATCGGGTGCTAAGCTAATGGAATGGGTCATGTCAATCACATCATTCTCCTAATGATGTGATCCCATTAATCAAATGACAACACATGTCTATGGTTAGGAAACATAACCATCTTCGATTAACGAGCTAGTCAAGTAGAGGCATACTAGTGACGTTTGGTTTGTCTATGTATTCACACAAGTATTATGTTTCCGGATAATACAATTCTAGCATGAATAATAAACATTTATCATGATATAAGGAAATAAAATAATAACATTATTATTGCCTCTAGGGCATATTTCCTTCAGTATCAGAGGCAGTGGTTGCCGTTAGGTGTCATGTACGTATCCTCCCAACATGGATTCAGTACAGGAATGACAAAGACGAAACCGAGTTCAACACCTTCCTCGACCATTTATCTGTAAGTATGGTTATGTATGGAAACTAGTAATATCGTCTTGCTTTGTCCCATACTTTCTAGGTTGCTAAAAATGAGACTCCCATAATTTTCAACAGATGAGGTTCAAGTTGGATAGCCAAGATGATGCAACCAAACAAGCTTGCACCCATGTTTTCAAGTCTGCTCTGCGACAGTATCGGTATAACTTGAGGAAAACTCACTTTGAAGGCAAGGCTAACAGTGAACTTTCCCAAACATCTCCAGTGGAAAATATATCGGATGAAGACTGGAGGGGCCTTGTTAAACACTGGTCTGATCCGAAGTATCAGGTACATTATATATATATGTGATCAGATCACATGTTGAAGTCCTATTTACGCATGTGCCACACAAATCTATCTTCTTGTAGGTGAACTGTTCAAAGAACAAGGCCAACCGTGTGAAAGTGAAATTCCAACAGACGACAAGATCTCGTAGCTATATTGCACACTGCAAGGCTCTTGTAATTAGCTGTTGTTTCACTCCTTTCGTTATACCATATTATGAGATCTATATTGACTTGTTCGAAATGCAGAGGAAACCCC
>NW_021170224.1:0-1019 GCF_002162155.2 Triticum dicoccoides
TAGCCGGGGAGAACATCATCAAGAACCTTCTTGACATTTGTGTAGTCTACGTTCGACTGACGGTCCGGGTCGAAATACGTGGCCATGGAATATTTGGGGCTTAGGAGGATGAGCGTGCAACGTGTGTCACTGCAGAAAACACGGAATGTTAAAAGAAAAACGATCGAAATGTAAGAATTCATATGTTACGGGCCGGTTGAGGGGAGGACTTACTCGGGAAAGTAAGGCACGAGGAAGTTATCCTTATCTTGGTTTGCCAGAATGACGCCTTCGAGGTAAGAACTCACGACTTGCCGGTCCCCAGCGCTGCCCAAGATCTTGGCACGCATGTAGAAGGGGTCGACTATCATGATGTCCGGGGTCTTGTCGCGAATGATCCGCATCTCCATACTCAGCGAAAATAGCCGAACGAAGGTGTAGTGCAGCGGATGAAGGTTCAACATAGCGTGGATGTCATCAAAACGCAGGACGATCGTACGCCCGATGGAGTTATCCACAAAGCCCTTGCCCTCTGGCACCTTGGCCGCGAAAACTGGGTATGACACATCCTTCTCCCTAAGACGCCACTTCTCCAAAGAAAGAACACTGTCATGCAGACTCCGCATAGCACCGGTTGCAGCATTGAGCATATTTGTCGGTAGCATCGCCCTACCCGCCACATGCACCCTCCTCGAGATATCCTGCGGTGAAGGTGGCCCGTCCTGAGCACGGATCGTACTCGGTGCCGGCTGGCTCGCACCCTTCTTAGTCTTTCTTTTGCGTGCCTTCTTCTTCTCCTGTAATGGGACCGAGTTCTGCTCACAGACCGCCTTCTTGAGTGTGTTGGGGCTGATAATATTTCGCACCTCGCCTATCTGAGGCTCGGTGAAGTCGGCAGCTGGAGGCGTCTCCTGAGAGCTGAACGTCAGACGGCGCCTGTTGCAACTTGGCTTCTCCGCGGTACCAGCTAGATCGCACACGTCTTTTGTTGGGTTTGGTTCTTGAGAAGGAGGCCCCATGAAGTTGCCATCGTACCCATG
>NW_021170225.1:0-1108 GCF_002162155.2 Triticum dicoccoides
GCAATCACATGACGATCCTGCATAAGAATGCAACCTAGTCCTTGTCGTGAGGCGTCGCAGTAGATAATAAAGTCTTTAGTGAAATCCGGTGGCACAAGTATGGGAGCAGAAGTCAGGCGTCTTTTCAGTTCCTGAAAACTGTACTCACACTGTGGGGACCACTCGAACTTTTTATCTTTCTTGAGAAGTTCCGTGAGGGGTTTGGCTACTTTGGAGAAGTTTTCAACAAAGCGGCGACAATAACTGGCTAGCCCAAGGAAACTCCTAACTTGTTTAACGGTCTCAGGTGGAGTCCAATCGAGAACGGCTTGAACTCTCTCGGGATTGACAGCAATGCCCTTACCAGAGATTACGTGGCCTAGGTAGGTCACTTCTGACAACCAAAATTCACACTTGGAGAACTTTGCATAAAGGCGATGCTCTCTGAGTTTTTCTAGAACAAGTCTAAGATGTTCGGCATGCTCTTCCTCGTTCTTCGAGTAAATAAGAATGTCATCGAGGTAAACCACGACGAACCTATCTAAGTACTCCATGAAGATCGAGTTCATCAAGCGGGAGAATGTGGCTGGGGCGTTGGTTAGGCCAAAGGACATGACGGTGTACTCGTACTGACCATAACGAGTAACAAAAGCTGTCTTGGGAATGTCCCTGCTTCTGATTTTGATTTGGTGGTATCCTAACCTTAAATCCATCTTGGAAAAGACTGAGGATCCAGCGAGCTGATCATACAGGTCGTTGATCCTGGGGAGCGGATACTTGTTCTTTATCGTGACCAAATTAACGGGACGATAATCAACAACCATCCGGTCCGTACCGTCTTTCTTCTTGACAAAGAGGACGGGGCAAGCCCAAGGAGAAGAACTAGGACGGATGAAACCCTTTTGCAAGGACTCATCGAGTTGTTTCTTAAGCTCGGCTAGTTCTAGGGGTGCCATCTTGTAAGGTCTCCGGGAGATTGGAGCTGTTCCTGGGATAAGATCTATGACGAACTCTACATCTCTGTCAGGTGGAACACCTGGCAGTTCCTCTGGAAAGACATCCGGAAAGTCACGGACTACCGGGATATCTTCAAGGTCTGGAAGGGGGCTGGCATTAAGAGAATAGAGCT
>NW_021170226.1:0-1295 GCF_002162155.2 Triticum dicoccoides
AGAACGGTGTTTTGGTCATCTTGCCCATGAGGCACGGTTCGCAAGTACCAAGTGATTCATAATCAAGTGATTCCAGAAGTCCATCAGTATGGAGTTTCTTCATGCGTTTTACACCGATATGACCTAAACGGCAGTGCCACAAATATGTTGCACTATCATTATCAACTCTGCATCTTTTGGCTTCAACATTATGAATATGTGTATCACTACTATCGAGATTTAATAAAAATAGACCACTCTTCAAGGGTGCATGACCATAAAAGATATTACTCATATAAATAGAACAACCATTATTCTCTGATTTAAATGAATAACCGTCTTGCATCAAACAAGATCCAGATATAATGTTCATGCTCAACGCAGGCACCAAATAACAATTATTCAGGTCTAAAACTAATCCCGATGGTAGATGTAGAGGTAGCGTGCCGACCGCGATCACATCGACTTTGGAACCATTTCCCACGCGCATCATCACCTCGTTCTTAGCTAATCTTCGCTTAATCCGTAGTCCCTGTTTCGAGTTGCAAATGTTAGCAACAGAACCAGTATCAAATACCCAGGTGCTACTGCGAGCATTAGTAAGGTACACATCAATAACATGTATATCACATATACCTTTGTTCACTTTGCCATCCTTCTTATCCGCCAAATACTTGGGGCAGTTCCGCTTCCAGTGTCCAGTCTGCTTGCAGTAGAAGCACTCAGTTTCAGGCTTAGGTCCAGACTTGGGTTTCTTCACTTGAGCAGCAACTTGTTTGCCGTTCCTTTTGAAGTTCCCCTTCTTCTTCCCTTTGCCCCTTTTCTTGAAACCAGTGGTCCTGTTGACCATCAACACTTGATGCTCCTTTTTGATTTCTACCTCCGTGGCTTTCAGCATCGCGAAGAGCTCGGGAATAGTCTTGTTCATCCCTTGCATATTATAGTTCATCACAAAGCTCTTGTAGCTTGGTGGCAGTGATTGGAGAATTCTGTCAATGACGCTATCATCCGGAAGATTAACTCCCAGTTGAATCAAGTGATTATTATACCCAGACATTTTGAGTATATGCTCACTGACAGAACTATTCTCCTCCATCTTGCAGCTGTAGAACTTATTGGAGACTTCATATCTCTCAATCCGGGCATTTGCTTGAAATATTAACTTCAACTCCTGGAACATCTCATATGCCCCATGACGTTCAAAACGTCGTTGAAGACCCGGTTCTAAGCCGTAAAGCATGGCACACTGAACTATAGAGTAGTCATCAGCTTTGCTCTGCCAGACGTTCTTAACGTCGTCAGTTGCATCAGCAGCA
>NW_021170227.1:0-1365 GCF_002162155.2 Triticum dicoccoides
AAGCAAGATGGAATAAACGAGTGATATTAGTATACTCCTTATAGTCTAGAATGGTCTGAATCTCTCTATTTAATCCACCCAGAAAACGTGCAAGCATAGCTTCATTCTCCTCAACAATACCACATCTAATCATGCCAGTTTGTAATTCCTGATAATATTCTTCTACAGAATTTTTTCCTTGTCTTAAACGCTGCAATTTTTGAAGCAATTCACGTTGATAATATGGTGGAACCCAACGCGTACGCATAGCAGTTTTCAAAGCAGCCCAAGTAGTTGGAATAGGATATAATCTACAATGTTCAGACCACCATACACATGCAAAACTAGTGAAAGCACAAACGGCAGCAGCAACTCGTCTCTCCTCAGGATATTGTAAACATGTAAATCGTTGTTCAGTTTCTAACTCCCAAGTAAGATATATATCAGGAACATATCTACCCTCAAATGGTGGAATATTCAATTTCAGTTCAGGCTATCCATATTCCTAAACTGTGGGAGGAATGCTTGCCTCATATTGAATTTGCTTATAATCGTTCATTGCATTCTACTACTAAGATGTGCCCTTTCGAAGTTGTGTATGGTTTCCTACCTCGTGCACTTATTGATTTGTTGCCTCTTCCATCTTCGGAGAAGGTTAATTTTGATTCTAAACAACGTGCTGAATTGATTTTAAAAATGCATGAGTTAACTAAGGAAAACATTGAGCGCATGAATGCTAAATATAAACTTGTTGGAGATAAGGGTAGAAAACATGTTGTGTTTGCACCTGGAGATCTTGTTTGGTTACATTTGCGTAAGGATAGATTTCCTGATTTGCGCAAATCAAAGTTAATGCCACGTGCTGATGGTCCCTTTAAGGTGTTAGAGAAAATAAATGATAATGCATATAAATTTGAGCTGCCTGCAGATTTTGGGGTTAGTCCCACTTTTAACATTGCAGATTTGAAGCCTTATTTGGGTGAGGAAAATGAACTTCCGTCGAGGACGACTTCATTTCAAGAAGGGGAGGATGATGAGGACATCAATACAATTGTTACACCCACAGCCCCTGCTGCTATACATACTGGACCAATTACTAGAGCTCGTGCACGCCAACTAAATTACCAGGTACTTTCGTTTCTTGGTAATGATTCTAATGTTCATGAGAATATGATGCTGCCTAAATTGGATACATTTGTTTTGCTTACAAATGAAGGGCCTAGCTTGGAGAAGGATGAACATTGGAGCAAGAACAAGCATGGAGATGATGGCATGCGCAAGGGGAACAAGAACGGAGTTACAAGTGATGATTTCAGGACTTTGAAGCCACCATAATGGGTGCATGAAGCCTTGGACGAAATATACAAGATGCCACTTCATAAATTT
>NW_021170228.1:0-1129 GCF_002162155.2 Triticum dicoccoides
ATAATGTATATCCAATATACTTCTATCGACCTTGCCAGCCTTCTCATCTACCAAGTATCTAGGGTAATTCTGCTCTAGTGACTGTTCCCCTTATTACAGAAGCACTTAGTCTCGGGTTTGGGTTCAACCTTGGGTTTCTTCACTGGAGCAGCAGCTGATTTGCCGTTTCATGAAGTATCCCTTCTTGCCCTTGCCCTTCTTGAAACTAGTGGTTTCACCAACCATCAACAATTGATGCTCCTTCTTGATTTCTACTTTCGCGGTGTCAAACATCGTGAATACCTCAAGGATCATCTTATTTATCCCTGATATGTTATAGTTCATCACGAAGCTCTAGCAGCTCGGTGGCAATGACTTTGGGGAAACATCACTATCTCATCTGGAAGATTAACTCCCACTTGATTCAAGTGATTGTTGCACTCAGACAATCTAAGCACAAGCTCAACGATTGAGCTTTTCTCCCTTAGTTTGCAGGCTAAGAAAATCGCCGGAGGTCTCATACCTCTTGACGTGGGCACGAGCCTGAAATCCCAATTTCAGCCCTCGAAACATCTCATATGTTCCGCGACGTTTCGAAAATGTCTTTGGTGCCTCTACTTAAACCATTTAATTGAACTATCATGTAGTTATCAAAACGTGTATGTCCGATGTTCGCAACATCGACAAACGACGTTGGGGTTCAGCACACTGAGCGGTGCATTAAGGACATAAGCTTTCTACTGATCGCATAATCGCTACTATCAACTTTCAACTATATTTTCTCTAGGAACATATCTAAAACAGTAGAACTAAAGCGCGAGCTACGACATAATTTGCAAAAGGTCTTTTGACTATGTTCAGGATAATTAAGTTCATCTTATGAACTCCCACTCAGATAGACATCCCTCTGGTCATCTAAGTGATCACATGATCCGAGTCAACTAGGCCGTGTCCGATCATCACGTGAGACGGACTAGTTAACGTCGGTGAACATCTTCATGTTGATCGTATCTACTATACGACTCATGCTCAACCTTTCGGTCTCCGTGTTCCGAGGCCATGTCTGCACATGCTAGGCTCGTCAAGTTAACCCTAAGTGTTTTCGCTGTGTAAAACTGTCTTACACCCGTTGTATGTGAACGTAAGAATC
>NW_021170229.1:0-1179 GCF_002162155.2 Triticum dicoccoides
AGTGAGAAAGTCTCATCGTAGTCAACTCCTTGAACTTGTCGAAAAACATCTTAACGACAAGTCGAGCTTTCTCAATGGTGACACTTACCATCATTGTCTGTCTTCCTTTCAAAATCCATCTGCACTCAACAGCCTTACGACCATCAAGTAGTTCTTCCAAAGTCTACACTTTGTTTTCATATATGGATCCTTTCTCGGATTACATGGCCTCGAGCCATTTATCGGAATCCGGGCCCACCATCGCTTCTCCATAGCTCGTAGGTTCATTGTTGTCTAGCAACATGACTTCCAAGACAGGATTACGTACCACTCTGAAGTAGTACGCATCCTTGTCATCCCACGAGGTTTGGTAGTGACTCGATCCGAAGTTTCATGATCACTATCATAAGCTTCCACTTCAGTTGGTGTAGGTGCCACAGGAACAACTCCCTGTGCCCTGTCACACACTAGTTGAAGAGACGGTTCAATAACCTCATCAAGTCTCCACCATCCTCCCACTCAATTCTTTCGAGAGAAACTTTTCCTCGAGAAAGGACCCGATTCTAGAAACAATCCATATTGCTTTCGGATCTGAATTAGGAGGTATACCCAACTGTTTTGGGTTTCCTATGAAGATGCATTTTATCCGCTTTGGGTTTGAGCTTAATCCTGAAACTTTTTCACATAAGCGTCGCAGCCCCAAACTTTTAAGAAATGACAGCTTAGGTTTCTCTAAACCATAATTCATACGGTGTCATCTCAACGGAATTACGTGGTGCCCTATTTAAAGTGAATGTGGTTGTCTCTAATGCCTAACCCATGAACGATAGTGGTAACTCGACAAGAGACATCATGGTATGCACCATATCCAATAGGGTGCAACTATGACGTTTGGACACACCATCACACTATGGTGTTCCAGGCTGTATCAGTTGTGAAACAATTTCCACAATGTCTTAATTCTGTGCCAAACTCGTGATTCAGATATTCATCTCTATGATCATATCATAGATCTTTTATCCTCTTGTCACGATGATCTTTCAACTTCACACTGAAATTACTTGAACCTTTCAATAATTCAGACTCGTGATTCATCAAGTAAATATACTCAACATCTACTCGAATCATCTGTGAAGTAAGAACATAACGATATTCACTGCATGCCTCAGCACTCATTGGACTGCACACATCAAAATGTGT
>NW_021170230.1:0-1271 GCF_002162155.2 Triticum dicoccoides
ATGGTTAACGAACCCTGTGGTGCGTTTATGTGTCAGTCATCAACACTCGCAGTTTTGGCCGATTCTGACCCGTATCTTGGATTATTACTCACTATTTTGGGGTCTCGAACAGATTTCCATAGTTGTTGAACCCCAAGGTGCGCTTACGTGTCGGTCATCAACACTGGCAGTTTTGGCCGATTCTGGCCCGTTTCATGGACTACCACTCACTATTTCGGGGTCCCGGAGTGGTTTCCATGGTTAACGAATCCTGTGGTGCGTTTACGTGTCGGTCATCAACACTGGCAGTTTTGGCCAATTCTGGCCCATTTCTTGGATTATTACTCACTATTTTGGGGTCCCGGAGCGATTTCCATAGTTGTTGAACCCCAAGGTGCGCTTACGTGTCGGTCATCAACGCTGGCAGTTTTGGCCGATTTTGGGCCTTTCATGGACTATTACTCACTGTTTTGGGGTCATGATGTGGTTTCCATGGTTAACGAACCATGTGGTGCGTTTATGTGTCAGTCATCAACACTAACAGTTTAGGCCGATTCTAGCCCGTTTCTTTGATTATTACTCACCGTTTTCGGGTAACGAAGCAATTTCCATAATTGTTGAACCCCAAGGTCCGCTTACATGTCGGTCATCCACACTGGCAGTTTTGGCCAATTGTGGCCCATTTCATGGACTATTACTCATTGTTTTGGGGTCCTGGAGTGGTTTCTATGGTTAACGAACCCTGTGGTGCGTTTATGTGTCAGTCATCAACACTCGCAGTTTTGGCCGATTCTGACCCGTATCTTGGATTATTACTCACTATTTTGGGGTCTCGAACAGATTTCCATAGTTGTTGAACCCCAAGGTGCGCTTACGTGTCGGTCATCAACACTGGCAGTTTTGGCCGATTCTGGCCCGTTTCATGGACTACCACTCACTATTTCGGGGTCCCGGAGTGGTTTCCATGGTTAACGAATCCTGTGGTGCGTTTACGTGTCGGTCATCAACACTGGCAGTTTTGGCCAATTCTGGCCCATTTCTTGGATTATTACTCACTATTTTGGGGTCCCGGAGCGATTTCCATAGTTGTTGAACCCCAAGGTGCGCTTACGTGTCGGTCATCAACGCTGGCAGTTTTGGCCGATTTTGGGCCTTTCATGGACTATTACTCACTGTTTTGGGGTCATGATGTGGTTTCCATGGTTAACGAACCATGTGGTGCGTTTATGTGTCAGTCATCAACACTAACAGTTTAGGCCGATTCTAGCCCGTTTCTTTGATTATTACTCACC
>NW_021170231.1:0-2164 GCF_002162155.2 Triticum dicoccoides
AATTAACTACTAAGATACCCCGGCCCATGCATTAGTCACAAGTACCCCATATGTCCTATTTTTAGCAAAGTCATGCTAAAATTCACGGAAAATTTCAGCATGACCTTTGCTGAAAATAGGACATATGGAGTACCCGAATTTGCCGGAACGGAAGTTAATCGACATTCCGGCAAACTCAAGGGCCTCTCGGGGTACCTGCAAAATCATCACGACACGATGGTCGGAGACAAAACCCAGCAAACTAGCAAAATCATCACAAATTGTTTTCTGTTAAAGATGATCATCATCTTTACAAGTCTTTCTCAATGTGATCACAAGTAATTCAGAGGCATCACAAGTAATTCAGAGCATCACAAGGCATTAGTAGTTCAGTACATGAACAAGTTTTACAAACCCATATAAGAACAAGTGAATTCTAGTCCCATTGACACTCCTGGTTTTCTACAAACACCAAGTACTAGGGCACACAGAAGTTCTGAAATTTGTGTGCCTAACTGAATTAATTGAATTTTCAGTAACCGAATAAACTGAATTTTCAAAACTGCAAAAATACAATCGAGAAAAATCCAACAGCACTAGAACTGAGCTGATTGACAGTAGTTTTGTTCACTGTTATGTTGGCCTAACTGGATGTTGGCTATCTTTTATAGTGTCTCTGTTACATGCCAGTTTGGTCATTGCTAACTCTTGATGTAACTGATATTTTGATTCCTGAACCCCCGATATGCTGTTGTGGTTAATCCTAAGAGAAGATTTTGAACAATGAGAAGTCCATGGATATGTTGTGTTTCTGACTTCCGTTGAGGATCATGGAAATTGGATATGTGAGTGGTCGGTGGACCAACTTTTCACTAAAATAACAGAAGAGTCCTTTGTTTTCCACTAAAATTATCAGTGTCATCTGGTTTCATGGCAATATTTATCTAGCATGTTCCGTATTGATTTCATTGTATTTTCTGTTCCATCATATTTCAGTTAGTACTAAGGTTCTTTTTTTAGGGAACTCAGTTAGTACTCAGTTTACAGAAACGGTTCGATGTCTATCATATACAACCATTTTCCCTGTTATAAAAGACATGAAAGATCACAACAATATTGATCTGAAAAGAACAGAAAAAAAAGAGAAATAGTATGTATGCAGTGGTGATTCTACCTTGCTTTCTTAGCCGTGGGTGATGAAGTGCCTCTGTTCTGTTGTGTCTGCAGTGGTATGGAGATGAATGAATTGGTATTAGGTTCAAATATGATCGATGGATACTCTAACTGTCCCAGAAATATTGAGTATACTTGATCAAAATTGGAGGTTAAGATAGCTTGAATTTTTCGCTGGGATTAGACTTACGTTTTATTCAAAAATTCCAGCTAACTCTCTCTCAAACAAAAGAAAAATGAATCTAATTAGTCTGTTGTAAATTTTCTGCTGCACTTGTGCACATAAGTTATTCATTTAACCGTCACAACCACAAATGCCAAATTTTCAACTCATGCACCACATTTTACAATGAAGTCGTCAAAAACGCCTCTACAAAATACAACTAAGTACAAAGGTTACTACTCACCTTGTCAGCTTTGAGCTTTGGGGACCAACTGGAATAAGACCTGCAGAGAGCAAAAAGGTATTAGAGTCATCCGTAGCGAAGAGATGTTGCATGAAGTATAACATCTTGTATCTGTTGTATTGCTAGTTGCTACAAATGATCAAAAGAAGATAAAGTAAAATAGTAAACCAATGAGAGCAACAAAGGCAAGCAGGACTACCACCAATCTGAACATTACAACTTAGAGCCTAGATCTTGTCAAATGCACACCAAAATGCCCTTGTTATTCACACAACATGAAATAGGGCATGGACAAATCAAACTTTATGACAACAGATTGCATTCAACAAGTACTGTAGTGTATGAAAAAATGCAACATAAGCATAGATCATACACTATGTAACTAGCAGCCAATCAGACATATCCAGTGTTTGTTTATTGCATGCCCTGATGAAACAGAAATGAAGTCCTATCTGTTGGCAAGAACTAGACAAAGCAAACAATCCTACCCCAGATATTCAAGCATGTGCAACCTATTCTACATTCTCCGTTCCACACAAGCACAGAAATGGGGGAAACAGCAAGGTGCTTGCATACTCTGCGAAGATATGTTGTATTTAGTATAG
>NW_021170232.1:0-1405 GCF_002162155.2 Triticum dicoccoides
GGAAGAGCCATCCTCGGCACTCACACTTATCTTGAGGCTTTTAACAGTTTCCATTTACTTGTCTATGAACTGTATAAGCAACCAAGTAGTCCTTTACCGCGGACGTGGCTATTCGAATAGATCATGTTAACCCTGCAGGGGTGTACTTCTTCATACACGCTCTCACCACTTACCGTCGTTTACACGACATGTACTCGGCAACCTTCAAGCGGAAGCCCAACGTGGGTGTCGGCCACGACCTACCTAATCACCTAAGCCTCCAGTCCAGGTTTATCGCCTATCCAGGTTCCATCCGCAGGGAGTCCGGCCGAGGTTTCCCATACGGCCCCGAACGATGTGAACAGGGTTCCCGAGATACCTAACGGGTATTCGGTACACCGTGCCACGTACCTACCGCATCACAGCCCACCCCTACGGTCAGCGCTGTCCACGGCCTCCAGTAGGCTACAAACACCAGAAACTACTTGCAACTCCTGGACGGAGAACTAGGGTGAATAAGAAGCCGGGAGGGTCCATTGGTTTCGGGCCCAATGCATGGTAGTAGCTGATTCTTAAATCACACATACAGATCTCAGTGCTTAAGGTCGGCTTCAATGAAACAACCCACCATGTACTCCTACATGGCCTCTCATCGATACCTTTACCAAATCGTGTTCACCACACCACTCTCATTACCGACATAAACATTTCACTCTAGCCCATCACCCAGATGAACCAGACCTGACACGACTCTAAGCATAGCAGGCATAGCAAGGTAGGAACAACACATACATATGGCTCAAACAACTCCTACACATGCTAGTGGGTTTCATCTAGTTACTGTGGCAATGACAGGTCATGCAGAGGAAATGGGTTCAACTACCGTAGCACACAGCAGTTTGAATCGCGTTGTCTTAATGCAGTAAAAGAGAGCAGGGGCGAGAACATGGGATTGTATCGATATGATCAAATGGTTGGTTGCTTGCCTGATGGTTCGATGCACTGATACGGTTCTTCGTTAGGGTAATCACGGTACTCCTCGGAGGCAGAACCTGTCGCAAGGGACATCGATACACAACCATCACCAAACAATGTGCAACAATATGATGCATGCATGAGACATGGCAATATGAGTGTGTTGGGCTAATGCAACTAAAACCAGAAGGGTTTGAACAAATTTGAATCAAGGATTCAAATTTCAAATTCAAATATGGCCTTTTAAAGTGCTTTTCCTTGTTCTGCTTGAAACATCAATTTAACTTGTTTGATCATGCATGAAAATAGTACAGATGGATAGATTGGATTTTTCTGATCATTTTTCATATATAATTTGTCCAATTTGGAGTTACAGAATAAAAGTTATGAATTTTTGAAGTTTAAATAATATTCTGGAATTTCCTGATTTAATTTAAATCCAGAAATATAA
>NW_021170233.1:0-542 GCF_002162155.2 Triticum dicoccoides
AGTTTCAACATTTTCAGAATTCATTTTGTAGTGATTTTCAATTTCACGGTCATTTAGCTCTCTAAAAATTTCGGTAAATGACCGAAAAACAACAAATGATGTCAGAACATGTTGGAAATTGATAACGTCACTTTGAATGCTGCATACTGAACACAAAAGAATTCCGGAGTTCAAATAAGTTTAAAAAACATTGAAGTGCCCGTGTAACAGATGAGTTCTCGTCCGAAACCCTGATACTCCGAAAGAGTTTGTCCAGTTTGTACACGAAGTGCATCCAGTTTTTGCCGTGACCCTCTCTACTCTTTTGCACATGCTATGCGGGTGAAATTATGATACCATGCCAAGTTTCAACATTTTCAGAGTTCATTTTGTAGTGATTTTCAATTTCACGGTCATTTAGCTCTCTAAACAATTAGGTAATTGACGGAAAAATAACAAATGATGTCAGAACATGTTGGAAATTGATGACGTCGCTTTGAATGCTGCATACTTAACACAAAAGAAGTCCGGAGTTCAAATAAGTTTAAAAAACATTGAAGTGG
>NW_021170234.1:0-4618 GCF_002162155.2 Triticum dicoccoides
TGTGAACACGATTTGATAAAGGTAGCGGTGAGAGGCCATGTAGGAGTACATGGTGGGTTGTCTCATTGCAGCCGTCCTCAGGAACTGAGTTCTGTGTTTGTGATCCATGATCAGTTACTACCACACATTGGGCTCCGGGCGCTCCAAGCTCTCTCGACTTATTAATCAACTTGATCTCTGTCCAGGAGTTGCAACTAGTTTCTGGCGTTTGTAGGTAGTGTTAGTAGTCTACCAAGTGGCACCCGGTACAGGTGGGCTTGGGACAGACTAGGCACAGTGGCCCGGTGTACCAAGTGGCACCCGGTTGGTGGGCTTGGGAACCCTGCACACATCGTTTGGGGCCGTAAGCGACACCCCGGCCGGATCTCCTTGCGGATGGAACCTGAATAGGCGATAAACCTGGACTAGAGACTTGTTCGGTTAGTCAGGTCGTGGCCGACTCCCTTGCCCGACTTCCGCTTGAAGGTTGCCGAGGTACATGACGTGTACAGGGCGATAAGTGGCGAAAGCGTGTGTGAAGAAGTACACCCCTGCAGGGTTAACATCATCTATTCGAATAGCCGGATTCCTCGGATATGGAAACGTGGACCCCTTGCATAGTTCATAGACAAGTGAAAGTGGATACTCTAAAATACGCAAGATGAGCGTGAGTGCTATGGATGGCGTTCTCGTAGGGAGACGGGAGCGGTTCCATAGTGGTGTATTGATATGGTGACTATGTGGACTCGTGTGCGCCACCTCAAAAGAGTTACATTGCAGTCGTAGTTTAGGATAGCCACCGAGTCAAAGCTGGCTTGCTGCAGTTAAACCCCACCATCCCCTTTGTTGATAATGATGCATATGTAGTTAGTTCTGATGTAAGTCTTGCTGGGTACATTTGTACTCACGTTTGCCTATTTTATGTTTTTGCAGAGAGACTTCGGTCTCACTAGTAGTCCCGCGTGGACTTTGACGTTTAGCTTGATACCTCAGCTACGATCTTGTGCCCTCGGCAGGATCTGATAGATAGTCAGGCTTCTCAGCCTTTTTCATTTATAGATGTCTGTACTCAGACACGATAGCTTCCGCTTGTGCTTTGACTTGTATGGTCTGATTGTTGGGTCATGAGACCCATGTTTGTAATGTCTCGCTCCTCGGAGCCTATTGAATAAACTATTTGAGTCGTAGAGTCATTTTGTGATGCCATGTTGTATTGCACATATCGAGCATATTGTGTGTATGTTATTGAAATGCTTGGTATGTGTGGGATCTGACTATCTAGTTGTTTATCTTTAGTAGCCTCTCTTACCGGGAAATGTCTCCTAGTGTTTCCACCGAGCCATGGTAGCTTGCTACTGCTCCGGAACACTTAGGCTGGCCGGCATGTGTCCTTCTTCGTTCCTGTGTCTGTCCCTTCGGGGAAATGTCACGCGATGAATACCGGAGTCCTGTTAGCCCGCTACAGCCCGGTTCACCGGAGTCCTGCTAGCCCAGTGCTACAGCCTGGATTCACTCGCTGATGACCGACACGTTCGATGCTGGGTCATGGATGCCTGTCCCTGTAAGTCTGTGCCGCTTTGGGTTTACGACTAGCCATGTCAGCCCGGGCTCCTTATCATATGGATGCTAGCGACACTGTCATATACGTGTGCCAAAAGGCGCAAACGGTCCCGGGCAAAGGTAAGGCGACACCCGTGGGAATACCGTGCGTGAGGCCGCAAAGTGATATGAGATGTTACATGCTAGATCGATGTGGCATTGAGTCGGGGTACTGACAGCGTTGGTATCAGAGCTTGACTGCCTGTAGGATTACCAAGCCAAACTGGTCGAAGTTGAGTCTAGAAATTCTTTAGTTATATAAGGGAATTGATTGTGGGATGGAACGTAAGGCTCTTTTTACTCCTTATACCTTATGCCTTCTGATCTGAGTCATCTTATCTTTCCTGCGGGGATTAAGAACTAGGCTATCTTTTCTTTCTATCAGGATCACGTGTTACTAATCCGTAGACTTATAGATTGTTGGATTTAAGTCTCAGTTCAGTTCTTACTACTTCTGTATGTTAATTGTTGATCTCGAAACCTTGATATTGTGCTTCTGAGTGGTTATGCCACCATTTTTGTGAATGTCTCAAATCTTTTCTGAGCATTTATAGCCGTCATGCTGTCCGAGTCATTCCAGGTTTCTAAATAGTCCGATGCATTTGCAAAATCCTTTCCCTCTGGTTTCGATGTTCCTTTATGCCAGCTCAATCACACTAATTGTTGAGTTGAGGTATTCTATTGCCTTGACATTATGTTGGAGTTACTATTATGACCCTAGGTGTCTCAGGGGATCATCTAGTAGTCTAGCCATGATTTATGTTCCAGTGTGATGACTCTGGCCGTCATTATCGAAAGCATCCCGTGATGCCATTTAGTAGTAGGTATTCTATCCCTGGGTTTTGAACCCGAGATTCACCCTACTTGCTTCATGTTGATAGTTTTGCTCGTTCCTTTAGGTTATTAGTAACCTTTGCATTAGTCCTCGATGTTCGTGGTATTCCTTTCTTCCAAATACTATGAACCGTTTATGGCAGATGTTCCTCGCTGATCGAAAGATCACAATCAGAGTGCTCTCGATGGGTTCTCGATTCTATATTGTGACTCTGCCAGTTCTACCTTTCTGCATGGGTTATCCGGAAGAAATATGTTGAATTCGTTCGACATGCTAGTCCATGCATCCACAACTTGGAAAATCATATGTTCTTTTGAGTTGTCCCTCTTTAGTTGTTTTCTGGCCCTCGTCTATCAATTGATAGTCAAGAGTATGCGTGCGTTCGTCTATCGATGCCTATTACTCTTGTGGTCCGTCAAGCCATTCTATCGCAGAATGACTAGGAGAAACAAACTCCAGTACCTCTTCCATATCCAGGATTGGGTCAAAGAAGTTGTGCTCCGCAGATCAAATTGCTAATCCAGCTTTTGTTCTGTTCTACCTTGGAGTATTACCATCTTTATATCGGGATTGTTATAGGAATTGCACACCATCCTATGAACTCTTGGTGCAGTGATACTTCTTGCCATCATTAGTCATTCCTCGGTCTTCGTGTTGATGCAACCGGAATACCGACAAATGAATTGTGATGTGTGAAATCAATACGCCTAGCAACCTCGTTGCTGGGTAGTTAAAGGACAATAATTTCATTCTTAGTGTGTTGGTTATTGAATCATCATTCTAAGATTGATCGTGCTACCTAGTCCATTCTCCTGGTTCACTCCTCGATCGATGAGTTAGGATTATTTCAAATCCTTGCTCTATTGATCATATCGTCTTGCCCTGAAAAGCAAGATTGTTCTCGAGCTTAGTAACATACCGGTGGTTCGTGATTTCCGAAGATCTTCTCGGAAGTATTACCAGGTTGTCACCTGACCGCTATGTTGAGCTCGTGATCAAGTTGGTTTCTTGTGAACCACCTTCTCTCCAAGAATCGGTGTTAGATATCCCTGAGCTAGTTGGTTAAGCTAAACGACAACTTGGAGAGTTGGAAGATAAAAGCTTTCCTAACTTAGTTCGTTCCAAAGGGATATTCTTGTGTAGTGTGTGTTGAAGAAAGATGATATCTTCATCGATTGGTCCCTGTGAGCAGTTGCTGGACCTATTGTCTTATCAATCCTTTGATTTGAGTGTGGGCTATCGTCAAATCAAGTCAGAACCAACGATGTTCGTAATGTTGTCTTACTCGTGGTTGATCCCTCGAGCATAGACCATTATATCTTTTGGGTCTGACCAATGCTATCACCGTGTTCACACGATGGTGGAAGTCCAGTGATATGGAAATTCCGATGAGTTGTTGTTGAGTCCATTGACAACATCCTTATCTCCTCCATGATGTTGCTGAACATTAAGTTAGTGTTGGAAACTTTTGAAAGCATTTTCTTCATGCTAGCTCATGAAGTACTTGTTTGATGAAAGGAGTGACTTCCTTTGATTCACGTGCATTTTGATGTAAGTTGCCGTCGTGAATTCGAGAAAGTTTGTTTTTTCCCCTTTGGAATCATCCCAAGTCGGTCATGCACGTGCGAAGAATTCTGTGGTCTGTTAGACTGATCATCTTCATTCCATATGTATATCCTAGCACACCAAGCCACTGATTGATTTGTTCAAGGAGAAGAAGTTCCTTCTTAAGAGTATACCTTATGCAAGGATTTTGATATCCTCGTTGATGGTTCCCCACCTGAACTCGGTAGTGTTTTACTATAAGACTACCACGTGGTCATGCTTGTCTGGGACAACGTGTTCACATGTTTGTAGCAGAACCAGCTCATGTTTTGGAGCTTACTATCGTAGTTCATTTCCCGAGAATCTCGCAACGTCATCTCGTCGATTTGTGTTGCAAACTTTCGTTTTCCTTCCTAGACTCGATGGGTCTGGAATATTCTGACACCAACCAGATCTGGATCTCAGGCAGATATGATGGTTGGAACATTTCCCAAGAACTATAATATTGGTTCCTCGATAACTGGTAAGGTGGATGTCGTGGCCAACACACCCCGCCAGGAGACCTATTATTGTAGTATCTCGATTGGAGAAGTTGGCCACCTCCCCATAGGGATTTCGTAGGATTTACTCCCTAGTTGCCTCTATGGATTTTTGAGATCC
>NW_021170235.1:0-686 GCF_002162155.2 Triticum dicoccoides
ACGGCGACATCGGAGGGGCGTGGTCGGGGTTGAGCCCCGATCTAGATCAGGGGGGCGAGAGGGAGGAGAGAGTGGGGTGGGTATCGTGCGGGGGGCGGGGGAGTGTGTGCGCTGGGGGCTAGGGTTTCGGGTGTGAGGCCATATAGGCCAGGGGGTTAGGTGGGCTAGTTGGGTTGGCCTAGCTGCCAGATGGGCCGGTTGGCCAGTGCGGGGGGGCCCTTTTTATTTAGTTTTGCTGCTTTCTTTTCTTTCTATTTATTTTCCTTTTCTGTTTTCTGTTTTACTTTAGTTCCTCTTTTATTTTAGTTTTGTAAACTATAAAAGTAGTCCCTAATTTAGTGTTAGTAAATAGGCTACTACCACATAAGTTTGGGCAACTAAATAAAATAGTTTAATATTTATTTTATTTTAAAAGGCATTCAACTAATTGTTTTTGCTATTGTTTAAAATATTTTTAGAGTACTAAACCTTTTCTAAAAATGTGGTTTCTCCACCATACTTACCTATGCATTATTTGGCTCACTCCGAACATTTAAATTTTAATATTTGAAAACTTTTATTGTTTGCTTGATTTTGAATTATAAATTCGAACTAGGTTCCGAACTAACGCGAGTTTATCCACAGTAACCGAGGTGTCATGGCATCATTAGCGGGGATTACTGTAGCTTAATTACCCGGGCGTCACA
>NW_021170236.1:0-746 GCF_002162155.2 Triticum dicoccoides
GAACCCTGGGGTGCGTTTACGTGTCGGTCATCAACATTCGCGGTTTTTGTCAATTCCGGCCCGTTTAGTGGACTATTACTCACCGTTTTGGGGTCCGAAAGTGATTTCCATTCTTGTTGAACCCCAAGGTGTGCTCATGTGTTGGTCATCAACACTCACAGTTTTGGCCGATTCTGGCCCGTTTCATGGAATATTACACACTATTTTGGGGTCCCGGAGTTATTTCCAAGAGTAACAAACCCTGGGGTGCGTTTACGTGTCGGCCATCAATCATCAACGCTCGCAGTTTTGGGCGATCCTGAGCCGTTTCATGGACTATTATTCACCGTTTCGGGGCCCCAAAGCGATTTCCATAGTTGTTGAACCCCAAGGTGCGCTTACGTGTCGGTCATCAACACTTACAATTTTAGTCGATTCTGGCCCGTTTCGTGGGCTATTACTCACTGTTTGGGTCTCGGAGTGATTTCCATGATTAACAAACCCTGGGGTGCGTTTACGTGTCGGTCATCAACACTCGCGGTTTTTGTCGATTCTGACCCGTTTCATGGACTATTACTCACTGTTTTGTGGTCTCGGAGTGATTTCCACGAGTAATGAACCCTGGGGTGCCTTTATGTGTCGGTCATCAACACTCGCAGTTTTGTCGTTTCTGACCCGTTTCATCGACTATTACTCACTGATTTGGGGTCCCGGAGTGATTTCCACGATTAACGAACCCTGGGGTGCGTTTACGTGTCGGTCATCAA
>NW_021170237.1:0-1010 GCF_002162155.2 Triticum dicoccoides
ACGATCCCCGGACTCCGATCCAGCAAAGTGTCGGGGAAGAGTTTCGTCAGCACGACGGCGTGGTGACGATCTTGATGAACTACAGCAGCAGGGCTTCGCCTAAACTCCGCTACAGTATTATCGAGGAATATGGTGGCAGGGGGCACCGCACACGGCTAAGGAATCGATCACGTGGATCAACTTGTGTCAACTTGTGTGTTTAGAGGTGCCCCTGCCTCAGTATATAAAGGAGCCAAGGGGGGAGGGTGCACCGGCCAGGAGGAGGAGGCGCAGGAGGAGTCCTACTCCTACCGGGAGTAGGACTCCCCTCCAATCCTATTCCAACTAGGATTCCCAAGGGGGAAAGAGGGAGAGGGGTGGCCGGCCACCTCTCCTAGTCCTAATAGGACTAGGAGAAGGGGGGAGGCGCGCAGCCCCCTTGGGTTGCCCCTTTCTCCTTTCCACTAAGGCCCATGAAGGCCCATGTGGTTCCCGGGGGGTTCCGGTAACCTCCCGGTAACCCGGTAAAATCCCGATTTCACCCGGAACACTTCTGATGTCCAAACATAGGCTTCCAATATATCAATCTTTACGTCTCGACCATTTCGAGACTCCTCGTCATGTCCGTGATCACATCCGAGACTCCGAACAACCTTCGGTACATCAAAATGCATAAACTCATAATATAACTGTCATCGTAACCTTAAGCGTGCGGACCCTACGGGTTCGAGAACAATGTAGACATGACCGAGACATGTCTCTGGTCAATAACCAATAGCGGGACCTGGATGCCCATATTGGCTCCTACATATTCTACGAAGATCTTTATCGGTCAGACCGCATAACAACATACGTTGTTCCCTTTGTCATCGGTATGTTACTTGCCCGAGATTCGATCGTCGGTATCCAATACCTAGTTCAATCTCGTTACCGGCAAGTCTCTTTACTCGTTCCGTAATACATCATCTCACAACTAACATATTAGTTGTAATGCTTGCAAGGCTTATGTGATGTGTATTACCGAGAGGGCC
>NW_021170238.1:0-1286 GCF_002162155.2 Triticum dicoccoides
AATGGTCCGGAGGTAAAGATTTATATATAGGAAGTCCTGTTTCGGCCATCGGGACAAGTTTCGGGGTCATCGGTATTGTACCGGGACCACCGGAAGGGTCCCGGGGGCCCACCGGGTGGGGCCACCTGCCCCGGGGGCCACATGGGCTGTAGGGGGTGCGCCTTGGCCTACATGGGCCAAGGGCACCAGCCCCTAGAGGCCCATGCGCCAAGATATAGGAAAAAGGGGAGAGTCCTAAAGGGGGAAGGCACCTCCGAGGTGCCTTGGGGAGGATGGACTCCTCCCCCCTCTTAGCCGCACCCCTTCCTTGGAGGAGGGGGCAAGGCTGCGCCTCCCCCCTCTCCCCTGCCCCTATATATAGTGGAGGGGAGGGAGGGCATCCATACCTGAGCCCTTGGCGCCTCCCTCCCTCCCGTGACACCTCCTCCTCTCCCGTAGGTGCTTGGCGAAGCCCTGCAGGATTGCCACGCTCCTCCATCACCACCACGCCGTTGTGCTGCTGCTGGATGGAGTCTTCCTCAACCTCTCCCTCTCTCCTTGCTGGATCAAGGCGTGGGAGACATCGTCGAGCTGTACGTGTGTTGAACGCGGAGGTGCCGACCGTTCGGCACTAGGATCATCGGTGATCTGAATCACGACGAGTACGACTCCATCAACCCCGTTCACTTGAACGCTTCCGCTTAGCGATCTACAAGGGTATGTAGATGCACTCTCCTTTCTACTCGTTGCTGGTCTCTCCATAGATAGATCTTGGTGATTCGTAGGAAAATTTTTGAATTTCTGCTACGTTCCCAACAGTGGCATCATGAGCTAGGTCTATTGCGTAGATTCTTTGCACGAGTAGAACACAAAGTAGTTGTGGGCGTCGATATTGTTCAATATGCTTGCCGTTACTAGTCTTATCTTGATTCGGCGGCATCGTGGGATGAAGCGGCCCGGACCAACCTTACACGTACGCTTACGTGAGACCGGTTCCACCGACAAACATGCACTAGTTGCATAAGGTGGCTGGCGGGTGTCTGTCTCTCCCACTTTAGTCGGATCGGATTCGATGAAAAGGGTCCTTATGAAGGGTAAATAGCAATTGGCATATCACGTTGTGGTTCATGCGTAGGTAAGAAACGTTCTTGCTAGAAACCCATAACAGCCACGTAAAACATGCAAACAACAATTAGAGGACGTCTAACTTGTTTTTGCAGGGTATGCTATGTGATGTGATATGGCCAAAAAGGATGTGATGAATGATATATGTGATGTATGAGATTGATCATGTTCTTGTAATAGGA
>NW_021170239.1:0-2883 GCF_002162155.2 Triticum dicoccoides
TATATGAACGAGCAAATGAAACAAAGGGAAAATCATATGAACCTGTAAGTTAAACAAACAGAAAAACATGGCCAATCCAATCCAATCTATATTAAGACAAACAAGAAAGATGTCTCCAGCATACATCACCCTTGATGAAGTATTTCTCATTTCATTGCAAAGCCTATGGTCGTTGGGGACAACAACTAAACACAAGGAGCAAATTCGCGTTGATTTCAACAGTATTTCATGGATTCAATATCACCGGCCTCCAACAGTTCAGACACACAAAAGGAGACGGTTTATTTGGTACACAGCACCCACGTGGCGGCCAAATCAACATTCTTAGGCTCAAGCAAATCAAGGATGAAGCCGTTCAGAACACATTCATTCATTCACAGCCAATACAAGGCATTGTATTCATCAGAATAGCATGTGATGGACTAAAACTACAAGGCACATCAGAAAAAATTTATGAGCTAAAAACTACAAGCCACTATGATATCGGTCATCATTAAACTGCATTTCTCACAAAACCTAAGACTAAACTTGGTAGCAAGAGGAACCCAGCGCGACGCCAAATATACACTGAGATGGAGAACACATCGCTTCTTTCCGGCCACCTGAGTCTTCGTCGCAATTGGCATGGATATCAACACTAGTTCACCGGTTCAATACCACGGGCCTCCGACACTTGAACCAGCCAACAGGCACTTTTATGATGCATCATCGGCTATAACAATCAGCACTTTCAAAGACCAAGCAGTGCCAGAACCTCCATCGGCCAGTCTTCTCGCTCCGTCCGCCCTACAGGAGATCAAACTTCCAGCAGCTAAATGACCTTCCTTCCCCTGCTCGACACGCACACGCCGCTGGGGAGGTACGCGAAACCCTGAACACAACAAGAGTTTCAAACTTTCAATCTTGTTACAAACAGCCGGAGCCCAGAGGCAAGTCTGCAATTCATTTCAGAGCGGTGGCTGGCCACGTACCTGATGCATGATCTTGGGCAACCTGGAGAGCAATCAGCATCGCCTCCGACATGTCGAGGCCGGCCTGATTAGCGAAGCTGAACACGGGAGCAGCCTAAAATTGTTGCAAGCCAAATATTTTTTTTGTTAGGCCCACACAATGCCAGAGTGAATATATGTGACGTGGCAAAATGATCAAGAACACAACCGACCTTCAGGGAACAGCAAATGATTGAATCTGAGTCCTGCCACAGCGCTTTCAGGGAAGCGTCCGCACTCTGAGAGTCCGTGCAAAGGAGTTCCGCTCCAGTGTGAAACCTGGAAGTTGTCCACACAACCAAATTACTTCTCTATTGCGATACCATGGAATAGCACAGGCAGTGCTACTAAGACGAAATGACAACCATCTTCTGAATGGAAAAAAAACTGTAGCTCTCTGCACCGTTTCACCTTGCAAGCATGGGAGCATCAGGAGATCCTGGAGGGTTCTTCATTTCACTCTGTCCACCAGGACCAGAAGGGGCTACTACCATGGCCACTCTCTGCACCGTGCTACCACAATCCTCACATACTCCCTCGCCACTGCCGCAACACTCTCTCGAAGGTATTTCTCATACGAGAACTGGAAAGCACTGGTAAATACTCATCTTCTATTGCCGGATGCATCACTAGGAGCACACCAGGTCTAACCTTAACCTCAAGAGTAGATGCAAGGTCTGGTGTACGTGTTGCTGATGGTGCATCCTGCAGTTTTAAGTGCATGACCTATTGTTTAGTGTTAAACAGTGGGCAAGATAAATGCTGCCAGTGCAAACTATACTAACCGTCTTGGCATCAAGTGGTATCACGTGGAAGCCCGACAGTAGCAGTGGAGCATCATCAGTGAATGATTCATCAAGCTGCGCACATGCACCGGCAGCATTTTATTCAACACCGCTGCATAACTGACATAGACGATACATATTTATAAGGCCGATGTAACAAATAAAATTAAAATGATGCAAACTAGCTGATGCTGGCTCAAAGGATACCAGCAGAAGATGCATATCTCTTGATAGAACAACTTCATCATGACAGACTGTGTCCCTCAAGTCTAATAACCCTCAATAACTGGCAATTTAAAAGGGTAGTTTGATGGACAAGACATGATAATAACTACTCCCTCCGTCCCATAATATGAGATCTTATTACATCCAATATATGGGACAGAGGGAGTAGTTACAAGCATGTGGAATCAAAATCATCAGCCAAGACAGGTGCATACACTGAGAGGAAACTGAAGGGCAAAAGCACAGAAAATAGGCCTTGCAACTCAAAAATTCATGATCATTCAAATCACTAAGCCTGAACATGTCTACTTTTTCAACCTAGCTCATCGACTCGATGGCCAGAACCACCACCAGAGCACAAGCACTAGAACATCGGTTCGATGACCGGAGCAAAGCACATTGTGTCCACAGCTCGAACGCAGGGGGGAAGGAGAGACCAGGGACATAATTCATGAGAACATACTCCTAACATAGCTGAAAAAATGCAGCTATTCTAGAAAGATAACATGCTTTACTCATCACCTACAAGTAAGATCTTGAGAACTAAGCATCTATCCAGCCATAGAATACCGACTCGAGATCAGCCCCGGATACAAAATTATCTCAAGAAAACTAACAAGAAATTTTCTAGCAAAGAAACAAACAAGGAATGTTCTCCTCAAGATACCATAACTACAAGTTGAACTAAATCCACTTATGTGATCACAAAAACCAAAGCATGCTTGGTTCAATTCAATATTGACATTTAGCTAGCCTGCTCTCAAAGTTTTGAACCACTTGATCAGATTTATCATGCAAGGAGTCTTGCTAGCATGAATCGCCCAATCAAATGAATAATACCACAGTTCAAAACAGGCAGCGGTATGATGGATTTTGCACCTTAA
>NW_021170240.1:0-1615 GCF_002162155.2 Triticum dicoccoides
AGTAATAGTTCACGAAACGAGCCAGAATCGGCCAAAACTGCGAGTGTTGATGACCGACACGTAAGCGCACCTTTCGCTTCGTCAATCGTGGAAATCACTCCGAGACCCCAAAACAGTGAGTAAGTCCACCAAACGGGCCAGAATCGGCCAAAACTGCGAGGGTTGATAACCGACACGTAAGCGCACCCCGGTGTTCGTTAATCGTGGAAATCACTTCGAGAACCCAAAACTGTGAGTAATAGTCCACGAAACGGGCCAGAATCTGCCAAAACTGCGAGTGTTGATGACCGACACGTAAGCGCACCTTCTGGTTCGTCAATTGTGGAAATCACTCGGAGACCCCAAAACTATGAGTAATAGTCCATGAAACGGGTCAGAATCGGCCAAAACTGTGAGTGTTGATGACCGACAGGTAAACGCACCTTGGGGTTCGTCAATCGTGGAAATCACTCCAAGACCCCAAAACCGTGAGTAATAGTCCACGAAACGGGCCAGAATCGGCCAAATGTGTGAGTGTTGATGACCGACACATAAGCGCACCTTGGCTTTCGTCAATCGTGGAAATCACTCCGAGATCGCAAAATAGTGAGTAATAGTCCACGAAACGGGCCAAAATCGGCCAAAACTGCGAGTGTTGATGACCGACACGTAAGCGTATCTTGGGGTTCGTCAATACTGGATATCACTTCGAGACCCCAAAACAGCGAGTAATAGTCCACGAAACGGGCCAGAATCGACCAAAACTGCGGGTGTTGATGACCGATACGTAAGCATACCTTGGGGTTCGTCAATCATGGAAATCACTCTGAGACCCCAAAACACTGAGTAATAGTTCACGAAACAAGGCAGAATCGGCCAAAATTGCGAGTATTGATGACCGACACGTAAGCGCACCTTTGGGTTGGTCAATCGTGGAAATCACTCCGAGATCCCAAAATAGTGAGTAATAGTCCACGAAACGGGCCAAAATTGGCCAAAACTCCGAGTGTTGATGACCGACACGTAAGCGTATCTTGGGGTTCGTCAATACTGGATAACACTTCGAGACCCCAAAATAGCGAGTAATAGTCCACGAAACAGGCCAGAATTGGCCAAAATTGCGAGTGTTGATGACCGATACGTAAGCATACCTTGGGGTTCGTCAATTGTGGAAATCACTCCGAGACCCCAAAACACTGAGTAATAGTTCACGAAACGAGCCAAAATCGGCCAAAACTGCGAGTGTTGATGACCGACACGTAAGCGCATCTTTGGGTTGGTCAATCGTGGAAATCACTCCGAGACCCCAAAACAGTGAGTAATAGTCCACCAAACGGGCCAGAATCGGCCAAAACTACGAGGGTTGATAACCGACACGTAAGCGCACCCCGGTGTTCGTTAATCGTGGAAATCACTTCGAGAACCCAAAACTGTGAGTAATAGTCCACGAAACGGGCCAGAATCTGCCAAAACTGCGAGTGTTGATGACCGTGGAAATCACTCGGAGACCCCAAAACTGTGAGTAATAGTCCACGAAACGGGCCAGAATCGGCCAAAACTTCGGGTGTTGATGACCGACATGTAAGCATACCTTGGGGTTCGTCAATCCGGGAAATCACTCCGAGACCCCAAAACA
>NW_021170241.1:0-703 GCF_002162155.2 Triticum dicoccoides
TTCACATTTTATTTTAACTATTTCATTCATATTACAATTTTTAATGAAGCATATTTTTTTAAAAAGAAGTAAACAATGAAATATTCGATACCTTTATGAAATGTTTATGAATTTGTATATGACTGAAATAATTGAACTTTGTGTGAAATATCTCTAAACTGATCCTGAAGATGATTCAAATATGACTGGAATAATTGAAATATCTGTGATATCTATAAATGATTTTGTAAAAAAAAGAGTTTTAAATGCAGGAAACTAATTAAATTTGATTGAAATATGACTAGAATAATTGAAATTTGTGCAAAACCTTGTGATATGTTTATGATATTGATTGAAATAATTGCATTTCCTGTGGTTGTCCGTGCATATTTTTAAACAATGATATCTCACTGGTATAACTCAGAAAAATGAATAGAATTGATTTCTTAAGAATGTGCTGAAGTAAATGCCAATTCTGATCAAAATATAACACACAAAAATATTTGTAGATGTTTTACTGGAAAAAGATGAAATATTTGTGAAATTGACTTGAAATATGCAAGATTGGTATACTGGAATAATGTCCAACGTCTGCAAGTATTAAGTAATAAACCAGAGCATTGCAGAGAATGATGCTAATCCATCATAGCACGAGGGGTGCATTGTCATTGTACCGATGCACTCCACCATCCTTTGAACCACGTCCTTGTCGCATACGTCATTT
>NW_021170242.1:0-1607 GCF_002162155.2 Triticum dicoccoides
GACAATCTCTTTCGAAGTATCAGGGTTTCATATGGAAACTCGTCTTTTACAAAGGGATTTCGTTTTTTTGAACTTATTTGAACTCCCTTGTTTTTCTGTGTTCAAAATGCACCATTCAAAGCCACATCATCAGTTTACAACCCTTTCTGACTTCATTTGTTATTTTTCATGCATTTACTGATTATTTTGAGCTATAAGACCATGAAATTGAAAAGCATTTGAAATGAACTCTGAAAAGGTTCCAAGTTGGCATGGTATCATCATTTCACCCACATAGCATGTGCGAGAAAGTAGGGAGGGTTACGGCAACAACTGGATGCACTTCGTGTACAAAACGGATAATCTCTTTCGAAGTATCAGAGTTTCATACGGAAACTCGTCTGTTACACTTATTTGAACTCCATTGTTTTTCTGTGTTCAAAATGCACCATTCAAAGCCAAATCATCAATTTACAACTCTTTCTGACTTCATTTGTTATTTTTCATGCATTTACTGATTATTTTGAGCTATAAGACCATGAAATTGAAAAGCATTTGAAATGAACTCTGAAAAGGTCCCAAGTAGGCATGGTATCATCGTTTCACCCACATAGCATGTGCGAGAAAGTAGAGAGGGTTACGGCAAAAACTAGATGCACTTCGTGTACAAAACGGACAATTTCTTTCGAAGTATCAGGGTTTCATATGGAAACTCGTCTGTTACAAAGGGATTTCATTTTTTTAACTTATTTGAATTCCCTTGTTTTTCTGTGTTGAAAATGCACCATTCAAAGCCACATCCTCAATTTACAACCCTTTCTGACTTCATTTGTTATCTTTCATGCATTTACTGATTATTTTGAGCTATAAAACCATGAAATTGAAAAGGATTTGAAATGAACTCTGAAAAGGGTCCAAGTTCGCATGGTATCATCATTTCAGCCACATAGCATGTGCGAGAAAGTAGAGAGGGTTACGACAAAAACTGGATGCACTTCGTGTACAAAACGGACAATCTCTTTCGAAGTATCAGGGTTTCATATGGAAACTCGTCTGTTACAAAGGGATTTCATTTTTTTAACTTATTTGAACTCCCTTGTTTTTCTGTGTTCAAAATGCACCACTCAAAGCCACATCATCAATTTAGAACCCTTTCTGACTTCATTTGTTATTTTTCATGCATTTACTGATTATTTTGAGCTATAAGACCATGAAATTGAAAAGCATTTGAAATGAACTCTGAAAAGGTTCCAAGTTGGCATGGTATCATCATTTCACCCACATAGCATGTGCGAGAAAGTAGAGAGGGCTACGGCAAACACTGGATGCACTTCGTGTACAAAACGGACAATCTCTTTCGAAGTATCAGAGTTTCATACGGAAACTCGTCTGTTACACTTATTTGAACTCCATTGTTTTTCTGTGTTCATAATGCACCATTTAAAGCCAAATCATCAATTTACAACCCTTTCTGACTTCATTTGTTATTTTTCATGCATTTACTGATTATTTTGAGCTATAAGACCATGAAATTGAAAAGCATTTGAAATGAACTCTGAAAAGGTTCCAAGTTGGCATGGTATCATCATTTCACCCACATAGCTTGTGCGAGAAAGTAGAGAGGGTTA
>NW_021170243.1:0-1607 GCF_002162155.2 Triticum dicoccoides
AGTAGTTTTGGCCAATTCTGGCCCGTTTCGTGGACAATTACTCACTGTTTTGGGGCCCCGGAATGATTTCCACGATTAACGAACCCCCGGGTGCGCTTACGTGTCGGTTATGAACACTCACAGTTTTGGCCAATTCTAACGCGTTTTGTGGACTTTTAGTCACAGTTTTCTGGTCCTGAAGTGATTCCATAGTTGTTGAACCCCAAGGCGCACTTACGTGTTAGTCATCAACACTCACAGTTTTGGCTGATTCTGGCCTGTTTCATGGACTATTACTCACTGTTTTGGGGCCCCAGAGTGATTTCCACGGTTAACGAACCGCAGGGTGCATTTACGTGTCGGTCATCAACACTCGCAGTTTTGTCGATTCTGGCCCGTTTCTTTGACTATTACTCTGTTTTTGGGTCCAAGCGTGATTTCCACGATTTACGAACCCAGTGGTGCATTTACGTGTCGGTCAGTGACACTCACAACTTTGGCCAATTTCTGGTCCGTTTCGTGCACTATTACTCACCGTTTTGGCGTCCCAGAGCGATTTTCCATGATTTACAATCCCCAGGGTGCGTTTAGGTCTCTGTCGTCAACACTCACAGTTTTGGCCAATTCTGACGTGATTCATGAAATATTACTCATCATTTAGAGGTCCCGAAGCGATTCCATAGTGGTTGAACCCTAAGGTCCCTTTACGTGTCGGTCATCAACACTCACAGTTTTGGCAGATTCTGGCCCGTTTCATGGACTATTACTCACCGTTTTGGGGCCCCAAAGTGATTTCCACGGTTGGTTTAACCCCATGGTGCGCTTACATGTCGATCATCAACAAGCGCACTTTGGGCCGATTTTGGCCCATTTCTTGCATTATTACTTAGTTTTGGGGTCCTAGAGTGATTTCCACGATTGACGAACTCCGGGGTGCGTTTACGTGTCGGTCATAAACACTCACAATTTTGGCCAATTCTTGTCCGTTTCGTGCACTATTACTCACCGTTTGGGCGCCCTAGAGCGATTTCCACGATTGACAATCCCCGTAGTGCGTTTGCTTGTCTATCGTCAACACTCACAGTTTTGGCCAATTATGAGGCGATTCGTGGGCTATTACTCACCATTTAGGGGTCCCGAAGCGATTTCCATAGTTGTTGAACCCCAAGGTGCGTTTAGGTGTCGGTCATCAACACTCACTGTTTCGGGGCCCCGGTGTGATTTCCATGATTAACGAACCGCGGGGTGCGTTTACATGTCGGTCATCAATACTAGTAGTTTTGGCCAATTCTGGCCCGTTTCGTGGACAATTACTCACTGTTTTGGGGCCCCGGAATGATTTCCACGATTAACGAACCCCCGGGTGCGCTTACGTGTCGGTTATGAACACTCACAGTTTTGGCCAATTCTAACGCGTTTTGTGGACTTTTAGTCACAGTTTTCTGGTCCTGAAGTGATTCCATAGTTGTTGAACCCCAAGGCGCACTTACGTGTTAGTCATCAACACTCACAGTTTTGGCTGATTCTGGCCTGTTTCATGGACTATTACTCACTGTTTTGGGGCCCCAGAGTGATTTCCACGGTTAACGAACCGCAGGGTGCATTTACGTGTCGGTCATCAACACTCG
>NW_021170244.1:0-1016 GCF_002162155.2 Triticum dicoccoides
CTTGTCAAGAACCAAACGCAAGTGCTTGGCATGATCTTCCTTGTTCTTGGAGAAAACCAGAATGTCGTCGAGATAGACCAAAACGAAGTCATTGGTGTAGGGGCTGAAGATGAAGTTCATCATGCGAGAGAACGTCGGAGGAGCGTTGGCGAGGCCAAAAGACATGACGGTGTATTCATATGAACCAAAGCTTGTTCTGAACGCCGTCTTGGGAATATCTTGCTCACGAATACGAATCTGATGATAACCCATACGGAGATCAAGCTTGGAGAATACTTGAGCACCCTTGAGTTGTTCGAACAGCTCATTGATGTTGGGAAGTGGGTATTTGTTCTTGATGGTCTTCTTGTTTACTGGACGGTAATCAACACAAAGTCGACTCGATCCATCCTTCTTCTTCACAAAAAGAACACCACAACCCCACGGAGAAGTACTAGGCCGAATGAGACCCAATCTTTCTTGCTCATCGAGTTGTTTCTTCAACTCCTTCAACTCTTCGGGGCCGAGCTTGTAGGGAAGTTTGCACACAGGTTCCGTACCGGGCTCAAGTTCAATAACAAGTTCAACCGGCCGGTTTGGAGGCATCCCTGGAAGTTCTTCTGGAAAAACGTCTTGATACTCACAAACAACCGGAATCTGCGAAATAGCATCCAATTCACCCTTCTCATTGAGAGAAAACAACCGGATGGTATTATCCCGAGCAGCAAAGACAATTACATCCTCAGACGAATGAGTCAGTTGAATCTGCCTGGCTGCACAATCAAGCTGAGCTTTATGCTTAGAGAGCCAGTCCATCCCAAGAATAAGATCAATGTCAGAATTGCCAAGAACCACCGGAGAAGAGAGAAACTTGCAGTCGCCCAAAGTGATTGTAACATCCGGAACACACACTCGAGATGTCAAGAGGCTGGCCGGAGAGTCAATAGACAACGGTCTCGGCAACATTTGAGTAACAAAATCATGCTTGGAAGCAAAAGGTCTCGAGATGAAACAATGCGATGCACCAGTGTCAAAAA
>NW_021170245.1:0-4897 GCF_002162155.2 Triticum dicoccoides
GAATGAATTTTTTTTCTGTCATACATATGACACTTCTATGACGATAATTGTGACAAACCCCGGTATCATTATAGATGTGGTGGGCTCCTACTTGTATGACAAAAAATCATGACAAAAAATGGGCTTTTCATCCTGGGCAGGCCGGAGACGTAGCTGCATGACATTCTTTGGGACATGACGGAAAAAACCGTGGTAGAAGCAAGGGCGAGGAAAATTTCGGGGAGTTCCCTGTTACGGTGGGAGGTCGGGGGCCGAGCGATGCGCATTTCTCTCATACACATACGTGTGTGTGTGCGAGGCGTTGGCTCTAACTGAACCCGAGCAAGGCATTGGGCTCTAACTGAACCCGAGCGATTGCACTGCACGGTACGCGTTACTGAACCCGAGCGATCGATCGATGGCTGTTAACTGAACCCGATCGAGCGATTCCTTCGCTACTGCTGCTAACTGAAGCCGATCGATGCTGCCTCTGGATGAACAGTGAGTGTTGTGGGGGTGGGGGGGTGGATGAACAGTTCCCGGTGGGGTGGATGAACAGGACCCCGTGGTGTTGCCTTTGGATGAACAGGACCCCGATCGATCGAGCCGGTTGGGGCTGGATGAACAGTACCCCGTGGAGGGCTTGATGAACAGGACGACCCCGTGGAGGGCAGGATGAACAATAGACGGTGGAGGGCAGGGTGAATAGTAGCCCGTGGAGGGGTGGTTGAACAGGAGCCCGTGGAGAGGGCTGGTTGAACAGTATCTGCTGGAGTAGCGCGAGGTGAAGGCTGGATGAACAGTCGCAGGTGGAGGCTGGAGGAGGTCGACGGTGGATGAACAGTAGCTCGTGGAGGCTGGAGGGGGTCGACGGTGGAGATGAACAGTATCCCGTGGAGTCCCGTTTTGTGCTACGCCACACCCCTCCCGATGAACAGGACCCCTGTTTCGACCGTAGCGCTCGAACACAAGTCCGTTTCATCCGTTTTGCAGTACGCCACACCCCTCCCGATCAACAGGACCCCTGTTTCTACCATAGGAGGTCCGTTTCCTCCGTTTTGCGGTACGCTAGACCCCTCCCGATGAAGAGGATCCCATTTCGAACGTGGCCGGTCGAACACAAGGCCGTTTCCTCCGTTTTGCGGTACGCCAGGCCTCGTTTCCATCGCCTGTTCCGTCCAAGCCCTCCCGATGAACACGACCACTCATTCCGTTCCAACCCAGCTGGTTGGCTCCCACGCGTTCTGTTGCCTCCCCATGAACACGACGCATTCCGTTGCCTCCCCATGAACACGGCGCATTCCGTTTCCTCCCCATGAACACGACGATGAAGTTGTTTCTCCGTTCCGACCCAGCCATGTACATGAGCCCTGGCCGTACGTATGAGCGAGTAGGCGTTCGAGACCCTGCCCGTATGTACACATAAGTGGCCGTATTTTCTTTCTTGCACCCTGACCGCCTCTACTACGACACGTGCGTGCCTCTACATCGACCAGTATATATGTACGTAGACGTTCGTGACCAGAATGACAATGCTACGTACGCTTCGACCAGGTGGGTCCCGACTGTCAGGCACTTCCTTGCATGCGAAGATGTAGCTCGTGGGTCCCAGCAGTCAGGGGGGCGAAATACGGTGGCCCGTCTGGTGGGTCCCGCTATCAGGTGGAGGAATACTTATTTTGCACGTAATAAGGAGACACTTCCTTGGTGCGGCCGTGGACCCAGCTATCAGCCTCTCCACGTACAGTCCACGTCCAATGGAAGTCATTCCTTGACCACGTTGACCACGCCGCGCTGAGAGCACCAGGGCGGTGGATGACGGCGAGCCCTAGGAAGGGGACGACACGGAGCTGGAGAAGACGCGGCAGTGGATGCCCACACGTAGAGGAGTACGAGGGTTCACTGGTTCGCTGCGGTGTGAGGCTGTCGTTGCTGCAGAATAACAGGGGGTGTGGGTGAGTAGAGGGATGGCCTGGCCAGCGGTTGGCGTTGTTGGGGGCGGTGAGGCCTCCGTCGCATCGCAGCCGGCCACGGGAGGCAGGAGCATGAGGCACCACCAGCGCTGGTTTGGGCGGCTGGAGCAAGAAGACCAGAGGTTGAAGAAGCATTACGGCCGTTGGATGGACATCGTACGGTCACTGGAGGTACAATCGTGCATATTGACTAAGTTGACAAAGCCCTCCGTCCCCGTCAACTTAGTAGGACCACAAGTCAGCCTGCCACTATACTGGGTCCCAGCTAACAGGGGGAGTATTCATTTTTTGTGCGTAATAAGGAGGCATTTCCTGGCGTGCGAAGATATAGCTGGTGGGTCCGAGTTGTCAGCGGCGGTAACATTTTTTTCGCGGAATACAGAGGCCCTTTCGGTGGGTCCCTGATGTCAGGTGTAGGAATCATTATTTTGCATGTAATAAGGAGGCATTTCCTTGCGTGCGGCCCTGGACCCAGCTGTCGTCCTCTCCACGTATAGTCCACTTCAGATGCATGTCGGTCGTTGACCACATTGACCAGGCCGCGCCGAGAGCACCAGGGCGGTGGACGACGGCGAGGCCTAGGAAGGGAATGACATGGAGGCAGGGAAGACTCGGCAGTTGTTTCCCACACGGAGGGGAGTACGACTGTACGAGGGTTTACTTGTTCGTTTGCCGTCGCCGGAGAATAACAGCAGGTGTGGGTGAGTAGAGGGATGGCTAGGCCAGCGATGGGAGTACCGTGGGGCGGTGAGGCCTGCGCTGCAGCAGAGCCAGCCGTGGGGAGGAGGGAGCAGGCAGTCCCGCCGGCGCCTGTTTGAGCGACTGGAGTAGGAAGAGCAGAGATTGAAGAAGCACGACAGACGTTGGATGGCCATCCAACAGTCACTGCTTATGCGTCAACCTTTTTTTAGGAAAGCCTCAAATCTGTGGAAAGAAGCATACAGCCCACCTGCCATTATTTCTAATAATTTACAGCCCATTTGCTAATTATTAAGGTTTTTTTGGAGCCCATATTCTTTTTGTTAGCATTACAACCCATATTGTGGCCACGGTTATAAAATTATACGAAATTTTGCATATTTCGGTGCGCTCCGAACTCTTTTTAATCCCGAAATTTCGACTCACATTCAAACTGATTTTAAAAATAAGTGTATATCAATAGAAAATCCAACAAATTCTCCACGCATAAAAATTAATGTAATTTCAAATCTCGAAATGAAAAAAAGATATTTGAAACTAATTGCCGGTTTGATGTGTTTTAAAAATGTACAACCCATTTCTCATTAGTGATGGGCCATTTTCTCGGCCAGCCGAATGGAAGCTCTCCTTGTCTTGAAAGATTTGCAGCCCAACAGGCCTAACAAAGCGACTTACTTCGCAAAGCACAAAAAAACTTGGCTGTGGCCATGGACCCAGCTGTCAGCCTCTCCACGTACAGTACTCTTCCGATGGAATGTCGTTGACCACGTTGACCACGCCGCGCCGAGAGCACCAAGGCGGTGGATGACGGTGAGGCCTAGGAAGGGGACGACGTGGAGCCGGGGAAGACGCGGCAGTGGATGCCCACACGGAGGCTGCCGTCGCCGCAGGGCCTGGCGAGCGGTGGGAGTAGTAGGGGGCGATGAGGCCTCATCGGGAGCCACTACAAGAAAGTTGTTAATACATGACAGTCCTAGTCCGTCACAGATCAGCCAAAAATTGTCACACGTGAACATCCATGACGGATCTGAAATTCGTCATGTATATCGCGTCATAATTTGACATCGTACCTTCCATGACGGTTCTTGGCCGTCATGGATCTACCCCAGGCCCGCCAAGCCCAAACTAGGCAGTGACGGAACAAACCAACACCGATTTACATGACATGGCTGCAACATGGCGCCTACGTGGATCGGACGTGGATGATAACATGGCCCATGTTATAACCAGCCCAAATAGGAACTTGGCCCAATATTTTTGGTGGACAATCCAACCGATTAGCCTACCCGTTTTTAGTCCAACCCATTAGCCCCTTTTTTTCTCCAGCCTGTTTTCATCATGCAACACAATTTACAACAGGAAAACCAAATTATATTTATTCAAAAAATAGCAATTTTTCACATGACAATACAGAGTTCCAACAATCGAGTAATATGACAAGCATATCTAGAAAGCGCTACAAGAATTTAAAAAAATCGAGTAACATGACTTCAAAGGAAATTCATTACTAGCTGATTTTAATCTCCAACACTACACCACCGCATAAAGGAGCTATCCAAACCCACGTAATTTCTAAAAAACTTCAATCTCCAGTAACACGAATTAACTCTACCAAACTTGCATAGAATCAAAACACATACAAAATTATATTAAGTTATAAAAGCCAGCTCCCAAATGAATCCAGAAAGTAATAATATAGACACCACTACTATATTAAGGTACCACATAAATGTGCGCAACACATGTGAAGAAAATCAGACTAGTTACAAGTTCAAAAAATGTTTATAAATGTTGCATTTTATCATCCAAACATAGAAAGGTCAACTTCATTTTCAAACAAAGGATGGACAAATCATTTAATATTCATCAAGTACAACAACAAAATCAAGTTTATATGCACATGACATGGCTTGTATATCAAAATGGATGATTCCATACAATACAATGTAGTTCAGAGTTAATAAAACATGAAAAAAGTTATACCGTAGGCATACTTCATCAATTAAAGCTAATTTCTATCAATAAACTTCTTTTTGCATGTAATGTAAAATAAGAACACTCAAAGGCAAGACCATTTTATACAATTAAATGATCCACACTTCAATAGAAGTGATAAAGAATTGAGACAGAGAAGATGTTGAATAATACCGAGAATTAGATAATATGCTAGTAATAACACTAAAAAATTGAGACTTAACAAATGCACTATGGAGCCGATTGAACACTCCTAAATCTGAAGCCAAAAC
>NW_021170245.1:6874-8349 GCF_002162155.2 Triticum dicoccoides
ATTTATGTGGTTTTGTTGTACTGTATCTTCCCATAATATCCCAAAAGAGGAAAATATAACAGATCTTTCACTAGGAGGTAGTTCATCACAGAAATGCATTACATATTTTGATTGAAACAAGTCTATGAATGCAGAATAAATGCAGGGGATCGGTTTCTCAATAAAGTACATCAAGAATAAGACAAGCGGAAGAACTGAAGGGTATTAAGCTCATGTTCTGCTCGAGGACTGTGGCGTTGGCATCGATCAGGTGGGAGATGTACCGACTATAAGGTGCAAAGCAAATATAGTAGTGTGACAACTGGATGTGCGGTTTCATTTCATTATTACTGAAATGCAAATCTTATCTCAACTGTACCAAATTCTAAAAGAGCTATGCCTTCCCAAATGTCTAAATTTATTAACTGGAGTCTTGAAGAAATGATTCAAATGCATACTAACTGAACTAAGGAACAATGTACAATGGGTAGCTGCACATTACTTTCCCTTTCTTCATGATATACTTGAGGTTTGTCTTGCAGAAAGTAACAAGTATCAATTTTTTACATGGAATTATAATGAACTAACATTAGAAACCTGAAGCTGTGCAACACTGACCATCCTTTGGATAATAATAATAAATGGAACAAATTTTCCATATTTGCATTGGTAAGGCTAAAACACATATATCAGACACCAAATTACTAGCCCTTGAAACGTGCCAACTAAAACGAAATACCGGCTTCACCTGGCGTGGATGTCCTCTGCCCAAATCATGCAATGTTCAAACTTACAGAATTCGTGAGATATATATTTGTCAACATTCTCCATGCAATCTAAGTGAAAATGCAAGCCTTAACATATGTGGAATATAGATCGGTAATCAAAAGTGATTGGTCACAAGCGAATATTGGATGAAACAAAATAAGCAGAGGATGCCATAGAGGAACAAGGCATATGTACAAGTGCTCACTAAAGAGGTTCATTGGTGATGCAGTGGTCGCAGTGCAGCTCCCCGTCACCGTCGCGCAGCAGAGGAGGTCACCACAGGATGCACAGCCGCGCCGGAGAGGCGGCAGAGGAGGTCGGGGTCGCCGCCATCCAGCCCAACCCGCATGAGCGCACCGAGCTGGGGACGCCATCCAGGAGTCGGAGAGGCGCGATGGGGCGCGCTGTCCGACGGAGAGGAGCCACCGGAGATGCGCCGACGATGGACGCGATGCCGCAATCGAAACCCTAGCCAGGGGCTAGGGGTCATGGGCGAGCGCCGGAGACCGGTAGTGGTGGATCCAGCCGGACTGGAGGAGGGAGTGGTCGGAGACTAGCCAGTTGGTGTGCTGTGCGGTGGTGACCTTGCCGGAATCGATGGCCGTTGGCCACGGTGCGAGGGGTCGCATGAGAGGGAGAGAGAGAGAGTTAGGTTGCAACTTGCAAGAGGGGTGGATGGGTGGGGGATGCGTTGGATCTGACAGCCGGAGCTGCGAGGTGAGAGGAGG
>NW_021170245.1:9662-15680 GCF_002162155.2 Triticum dicoccoides
ATTTTTTTAATAAATTAGGCACACTCTCGGGTCAGTTGAGAAGAGTCTGTTTAACACCAAAGTAAAGCAACATATGTTGTCCAGTGAGGAGAAAATATGGTCCTTTAATAATTTTGTGTCTTGCAAGGCTAGACCATCAAAGGGCAAAGAAACATTTTATGGCCGCAAATATACATTTGTTTCTTTATCAAGATTGTGATCCCACAAAAGGGATCATAACAATGCATGATGTTTATCGTTTTTTGTGTAAATACAGGTGCTACTGACTATAAAATGACAAACTGAAAACAATAAATGTTGATTTCCTTCACAATGCCATCAAAAGCAAGGCTCTCTGCTGCCCGCCTGCACCTCCAAGGCAGGATACCTCTCTAGCCTAGCTGCTCTTCCACCTCAAACATGTGAATAGCGATGTTTTTGCGAGCATGCCCCAATTGATTCTGTAATTGTGTAAATTTAAGAAAATATACATCTCTTTTTGATAGCTCATCAGTGCAATTTATCCATGATTTATTTTTCTTTGTAGAGAATAGAGTGGCAATAACAGTAAGTGAAATTACAGTAACTAAACCTTGACTTGCATTTCTGTAGCATTTAGGCTCAAAATAAAACATCGTCAAATGTCCCGTAATAGGAAAAATATAGATATGTACATATTGTTTAACTCAACATGTACAATTTTTTTAATATGTCATGGGTCCTTACACGCTTTAGGCACATTAACCCATTAACTCCATGTACTGTGTACGGACACGCACGGTTGTACCCATATAATCGAAGAGGAGAATACTATGTGATATTTCTCCTTTTTATTTATTTCCCCTATTTCGTCAAATCCTACCCATGGATGTATTAAGATTATCAGAGGATCAACATTCAACTAATGATTAATATAATACAATGTTGGTTGAATTACTAATGATCAGATAATGCAATGTAGGAAACATGGAATCCTGTTAATAGCTTGATTAGATCAGTAAACAACATAGATTTACCCCAATGGCAGTGTTAATATGAAAATAGCACAAATCGAGAGACTGAAAGCTTGGTGGTACGTAGGACGGAGTGGCTGCAAGTCCGTGACACTAGTCTCTTGTCTTCAGTCACAAAGCATACAATACCAGAAATTTTCAACCATGCTTAGCAAATATCTGGAATATATATCTTTCTTATAACTGTACATCAATACCAGAAATACAGATTGCCTGTTACAGATTAGCAAACGTAATACAGACTACCTTCTCCAATTCATCTTAAAATTACAATATTAATGAACAAAGTTTGTCAATTTTGTTGTACCAATCACATACAATCATACAATATCTCTCAGCAACTGTAATCTAATGCTCTTTTGTCCGTACACTGTACTTAAGCTGTTTTTCTCATTCCTGTCTCTGTTGCTATAGCTTAACTATTTTGTGTTACAATACAATGATAGGATTCTACCATGTTGTAGATAGTTTTTCTGAGCATCATTCTCGCGAACAGATATACTACGACACAAAAGATACAAACTCAGTAAAGGAAAACTACATAAGAAATGATCAGTGACAAACAATATCATTTATGTACTGTAAGAAATCAACTATTCGCGCTTGAAGGTATCTACTATTCATGCTTGAAGGCCATCCAGGTAGATGACTATCAATAAAAATGTGTAGTTATCAGCAACCATCATTCCGAACACTATTATTGCATAATAGATCTCCTATTTCCTGCCAAAAAAAGGCAACGATCGGTTTGACGCTATTTACTTTTTATAATTTATTATACTGCAGCTATGGTGCCCTTTCCAGATTAATACAACTCTTGGTGTATACTATACTGCAACTTATTTCGCAAAGCAAAAAATCAAGAGTGTCAGGCGGCCTAAGGCATCTCATATGTAAATCAATTATACTAATTACCTTAGAACTAAAAAATAGATGCCAGATAATTAGCACATCCGACTCAACTGAATACACACTCCTTGACTCATAAATCACATGGTTAAAGCAACAAACTAATACTCTCGTCATGTCAGACTAAGTCCTTTCTAATGAAAGCGAAAAGGAAAATATATCATACTTCCTCAGTAAGATTGAATAGAAACAAACCATATAATTCATGACAAACTGCCCACTCCAATCTTCCATCAAATAAACAAATGTTGCAAGACAACTGCGTACAGTCATGGAGTTCATAAGCTATCAGATTTGACTATCAAGAGGTAAAAATAAGTACCTGGTCAGATCAGAGAGGGAGACACTATTGTCTCATAGCGCAAAAAGACACCCCTAGTCAGTCTCCCGCAACATAGCATGGCCATCCTCCTTCCATTGCCCCCTCTACAACCAATCCCCCCAAGCTACATACAGTCACATTCGGGTAGGTTGAATTGAAATAAACTGACCCAACGCTTTCCTGCAGCCACAAACGTGTGCTCACAAACATATTTAATAAGCTTCAGACATAAAAATATATGCATACAAAATTAGTTAGGAATTGAATCAAACTTTTTTTGGCAGAAGGAACCTGGGATCGAGTATTTTGAGATAGGATCATAAGCCATTGGAGAAGAAACCGGCGGCAACACAGTGGCCGATCATCGCACAAAGAACGCAGTGGAGACCTTCGCCAGGAAAGGAGATGACTTGACGTGCGGAGATGTGCTGGCTGAGTTTGGATTTGATGTGGATGTGAAGGAGGCAGTGGATACTGGAGACCTTCGCCAAGAGCGTGGGTGAGGAAGGGGAGCATGCTGGAGGCAGCGAAGACTTGGGGAGATGTCCGAGGCGGAGACACCGCGATGCCATCAATCTGTTGTACTTCCTCCACCCTGCACCCTCGGGAACAATGATTGCAGTTCGATCCGACACAACACTTCTTCTCCACTGCATCACCCATCCTAGATTGTAGTCTGATCGGGTCATGTATGGAAGGATCTCTTCCTCTAGTTCATCATGGTTCAAGCTTCAAGGAAGGGGATAAGAGAGAAGTAGGATGGATCATTTCTGTAGATAGATTGCTGCTTCTTTTTTCTTTTTGGGATCTAAGGAGATTGATTGTTGAGCAAAGGGAGGAGGTGGTGTCTGCGAGGAAGAGTTTTGTTTTGAGGAAGAGTTTGCTAAACAGGTGGGACAACACGCAAGGACTCCTCGAGAATTTTTCTCCTCGAGTTTATTTTATTTAGGATTTCACGAGTCGATCTAGACCGATAATTATTTGGTCCCGCTAGATAAATGACTTGTAAATTCTAATTAACGTGTGATTTTTTATGGAGTCCTTGATTACTATAGGTATAGATATGTGGGAAATTTTGAAAATTCGCAAATTTTTGCTGGTGAACGAAATATTCTTAATCCGAAAATTAATAGCCATACTAAAACAAATTTAAAAATAAATTAGTACTATGTCATGTTAAATCCAATGAAATACGTATAAGATATCAGTGAAGAACAAAAACAAAAAAAGAAACTTATATCCCTTTTGCTATATTTTTTTGGAATTTTCAACCCCTTTTGATATTACTTTTAACAGACATTGACCATACTCTTAAGCCAGGCCGGAATACATCCCTCCTCGTCTTGAAAGATTTGCAGCCCAGTAATTCGGAGAAAACAAATAGGCCTAGCTTGGGTGTTCCTCAAAAAGAAATACTGGGCTACCTATTTTCCCAAAGAACTGGTGCATGACCATTTAGCTTTATTTATTTATTTACTTATTTATGCTTATGGGACCATGAGCATGTACCTGGGCCGGATTCATGTGAGAGCCTCCCTTCCAGTTAATTATGGGCTTCTCTATTGGGCCTTCATCAGTGGGCTACATGTTATCAACAAGTGCAAATTGTGTTCCGAGTTTCAAAAAAAAGTGTTTCGTACGATAAATAGTATGCGCTACGTACTGTACAGGGAACTAAAGGATCGAACCGTGCAACGACTTCCAAAACATTGTGTTTGTCGTTCTAACAACACATTTATTCAACCAACAGACGAAATATAATTACTGATTGTACATTGAAAATAGCAGCAGCAACAACCAGGGCTGGGGGTGCAACAGAAGCAGTAAGCAGGCCAGAAGAGTGAAGATGCATCTCTCTCTTCCAAACCAAACACCAGCCATAATTACAAAAGGGCTACCAAAAAAGAAAAATGTGTATGCATCAAACTAAATAAAGATCCTACTACACCAAGTGTACGCATCTAACTAACTAGCTCAGTTAGACGTTACTATTTATTAAGCTGTGGAGATTGGCTGACGGCTTGAACGAGATGGGTGCCTAACGGGGGAAACTCCAGCCAGCAGGTCGAAGTCTGATACTTGCGAACCTCTCTCCTACTTTGGCTGCGGAGCGTGGCGGCACATATCAGGGTATGGTGCATGCAGAGATGCATGGCATGCTATGTACACACAGTCTTGCCTGATGAACAAAACCGCGCTGCCATCACGATCTTAGCCTTCGGTTATCTTCTGGTTAATCGGATAATTCAGTCCAACAAATAGAGAGCGTGTACCGAGGCTACTTGCCAGCCGCCAGTCAAAAATTCCTAAAGGCCCAGAGAAGCTGGGATCCTGCTCAAAGACCTTGCAGTGACTGTGATTGTATTCCACGAAACAACACGTTCAGTACGTGCGAACGATCATCAATCTTTCGCCATCGTCTGATCGATCCAGGAACCACCTGCAACTGCCATGCCACTTTTCTTTGAAAGGTTTTGGGATTAGGAACGGTAGGTACACCAGGCGGCCTACAACATCATATCAAGTTGGAGTCAAATAAAAAAGGGCTCTTGGTTTAGTCAATCTTAAGAACAGCATGTTATGAGCATGAATATTTTTTTAGCAAATGTTGACAGTAATATAAGCAAGCCATCATGATATCAAAGGAATGTAACATACTGCTGTAACAGCCGTTTGTAGCGATGACTGGAGTAGGCCAGTAATACGTCCAGACATAGAAGGAGTCGACAGCGTAAATGAAGCCCTTGTGTTCAATGGCATCAGAGAACCATGGAGGATGTATGATCCTACGATGGACGTGCAGATTTATCCACTTACCGCAGTGACCTGTCAGATAGGAGAGACCGCGGTTGAAGAACGCAATTTTCCTGAAGTCTTTATAATTCGTAGATCTTGTGGGCACTTGGCAGATTACAACCTTGAGCAAATCAAACTTGGTAACATGTTGGCTACTGTAAGATTCTGAGTATTCTGGGCCGCGGTGCCAAAACAGTGCAGTGTTAATCAATGGAAGGGGGATCAATCGCCGGGTGTAGACCTCCACAAGCATCCAGCTGCCACGACCGTTGACGAGCACCATCCAAGACATGTTCATGCTGACCCAGTACATACCGTTAATGTAGTTGAGGCTGACGGGGATCGGATCGCAGTCAAGGGGGTTGATGCTCGCCACCCTACCATCGTTATGCTGCGTGACACGCCGTTTATGAAGATCATGCGACATCAGCAAGCAAGGAGCTGGCTTAAAAAGCTCCAGCCTGAGGGCTTTGAGTAAATGGTACAGCCCCGACGAGCACGCGGCGAGCGGCATGGTACTGAGATTGTCCACACGTGAAACAATGAGCTTGATTACCTCTGTGGGGAGCTAATTCCAGCCACTCTTTCGGCGGACGCTGCTCGGTTCTGCCATTGTTAGTGCTTGGGTTTCGGACGAGGGGGGGAGGCGCCTAAGCGGGGATGGAAGATTGGACGAGATTATGTGCGGACAAAGATGGAGAAGCGAATATGTGCTGCGGGAAGTGGACAGGTGATGATGACTACAGCACGCCACTTGAATTACGAGACACATACCAGCAGTGTAGGGTCATGTCGATGCCAGACAACTTGCTTGAGTGATCACAGTACTGGTACTCCCTACAATGCTATGCCCTAACTGGCTTGAGTAGAGTAGTAGAGTAGGACTCTGCTCTACTACTAGCACCGGAGGAGTAGTATATTCTAATCTAAAATAGTTACAAACTTCAATGCCCGAGCGTGGAACGACTACGAACCGTTCTCAAAGACCGTGTCTACGTG
>NW_021170245.1:15819-16444 GCF_002162155.2 Triticum dicoccoides
TGTTTGGACATGGGCGACAACCTCAACGCCAACGGTGCTGCTCCTGTTGCACCATATGTGTTTCTGTCCTTCCTGTTCGAAATCGTGGTAGAGTTCATGTTTCTACTCTGCATCCTACTAATATGCTAGTCCACATGATTAGTTGTGAACGACGACTTCTTCCCTGACCTCGACAACCTCATCCTCGACGACATGGGCAACAACGTCAATGCGTGCAACCAGTGAGATACAGTGTGTAGGAAGCGGTTTGGGAATTTGCATGCCTTTCCAACCAGTGAGATACTCCGTACAAAGTATGACAGAGAAATAACCACAGAGAAGGAAGCTAAAAGTGAACAATCAAACGAGCATTTTTGCATTTGTTTTGCATTGAATCATTTCACAAGCTTGACTAGTGTTGTTTTTCTAATTTTACAAAAACCGCATCATAATGTTAAAACATGCATTTGCACGTACATAAGTAATAGTAGTACTCCCTCCGTCTAGGTGTATATGTCTTCCCTCCTTCTTGGTCACGGTGCACAACCGAAGATGACTTAGCATAGTCTGCAAGCATATATCGAGAGAGACGTGTAGTGCGATAGTATATAGTAAACTTTGTGCTATATGCACGTACTTGCAAAAT
>NW_021170245.1:18412-27439 GCF_002162155.2 Triticum dicoccoides
CACTAGTTGACTACTTTTGCAGACTTCAAAAACTATTCCACAATGTTTCAACATTCACAATATCAAATCAATATTTTTACACTCATTATAAAACGTAGTTCTTATACTCCCTCCTTCCATCTATATAGGGCCTAATGCGTTTTTCGAGGCTAACTTTGACCAAATGTTAGAGCAATAATATATGACATGCAACTTACACAAAGCACATCATCAAATTCGTATGTGAAAGGAGCTTTCAATGATATAATTTTCACATTATGCATGTCATGTAGTATTAATTTTATCAATAGTAAAAGGCGGTCTTAACAAACGCATTAGGGCCTATATAGATGGAAGGAGGGACTACTCATTATAATCAGTACTCCCTCCGTCTAGGTGAGCAAGTCATCTTAGATTGTGCATTGTGACCAAGGAGGAGGGGAAAATGAGAGATCTTAATGTTTATTTGCTAATTAATAGCATTGCATGCAATGAACTAACCACTGCATGTCGTGTTTGGTAGTCTCAAGTCATTAAAAGCATGCACACCCACATCTCCTATTGGTTGATATGTCAAGAAACAAGAAACGAGGTAGAAGTTAATGCTCCGCGCCTAACTATTTTGGGAGTACTGTAGATATTGATATTTTTAGTATAAATTTGGTCGTGGGGTTTCATTGATGCCTGTCAAAGCGTTGACAGATCTGCTATGTGTGACCTGAAGATGAAAGCGTCGAGCATCTCGAAGTTGATCAACAATCTTCAATTGTCAAAGATTAGTCGTTCGACCAATAAGGTGGCACACTTAATCGCTAAGTATAGCTTTGACAATAGATTAGATGGTATTCTTGTAAATAATGTACCGCCCTGTGTGGTGAATATTGTATCAAATGAGTGTACTGGTGTGGCTGGTTAATTAATATAAGGTGGTGTTAAAAAATTTATAAATTTGGTCAAACACTTTTGCAAACGGTTGACGGGAGTAAAAAGGACCAGAGGGAGTATCATGCATGCGGAGTAGGCAAAAAAATGCTTTTCTAAAAAAAGGCAAAAAATTACTCATTTATAGCCGGTCGAAGTCTCAAAGGGCGCGAACGCGCGAGGGAGGCGAAGGGCATGGGAGGCGCGACATTTGACAGAATTATTTGAAGTTACATCCACGCGCTGGCATGGCGTGCGAACAGGTAGAAGCTATACCGTCAGGCCTACGATATGGGTCTAGTAGACATGACATCTAGTGGGTCCCGCATAGTTCTCAAGAACTCTTTGGGGCTTGCAGCCGTTTATCCCCCGGGCAAGCCAGCAACCCCACGCCGTTCACACGCCTTACTCGTCCCCGTCTTCTACCTTACAACAGTTCGCAACTAGTCGTCCCGTCCTTTCACATTAGTTCGCTCCCAGTTTTTTTTGCGGTGTTACAACAGTTCAACTTCTCCTAACCCTCCTCCAAAATCCATGGCCTCCCAAATCTCCATGGTCGCCGCTGAGTACCAGGTTAGAGCCATCACCGGCGATCAGTTCATCGTCATCTACACACGTGGATCCGAGACGGTGAAAGAATGGCTTGCTCGCTTCCTACACATGTTCAACAGTTCAACAGATGAGTGGGTCGCTGGGCTAGATGTTGAGTACACCACAGTCCTAGGACGAGAGAAGGATCTAAAGGACGAAGAGAGGAAGAAGCCCGCCGTGATCCAGGTTTGCGTACATAACGTTTTCTTGGTCTACCACATATGCCATGCCGACGTTGAGTGCCAGGATTTTAAGAATTTCCTCAAGGACAAAAGAGTGAAATTTGTTACTGTAGGCTTTAAGAACGACAGTGACGTCCTGTGTCGGATAGGTCTCGTTGTAGGCCAGCCCTTCGATCTCCAGAAGGAAAGCCTGGTGTCCTCCTCTCAACCTTCAATGCTGACCCTGGCAACAACCATGATTGATCCTTCGTACGCTATACTGAAGAAACCTCATCACGAGATTCATCATGCATTGGAGTTGAAGACATTAGATGAAGATCACATCCTGTACGCAGCAATGGATCTACCTTTGTTTAAATATCTACAAGGGTTGGATGAAGAAGCAGAGCCTAGTGTCCGGTTCAAGCAAAGAAGCGTCGGCGAAGAGGAAGAGGAAGAGGGACGAGGACGAAGTCGAGGACGTGGACTCGGACTCCAAGTAGGTGGCAGCGCCGTCGCTCATGCTGGTTCTACTGCAGTGTCAAGCGGACTAGTTGCTTATTAATTTATTTTCAAGGGTGTGTTGTGCTGAGGCCCCAGCAGAACTATATTTATGTTCTTTCTCGTTATTTGAACTCTTTAGTACGTACAATAGTACTAGTACTATGTCTTACTATTGTTCTTCTTGCAGTTGGTACTACTGCTCATATCTTCGTGTTCCTACTGTACTTAATACGTTCGTACCAGTGCTATAATTTGGGTCAGTCGATTTGTGAAAGAAATTCGACGGAGCGAATGAAGAAGACGGCAGAAGAGGTCGAAGAAGCCCTTATATCCATCCATGTTGCATCAAACGGCTCACATGAGTCGACTGACCCAGATTGCTCCTTCAGATTGCAGGATCCACGTGGCATTCAAGGTCTCGAAGGTAGATTCCACGTATGCACCAGGTTTGCGGGCTCGACGCGCGCGCGACCGGCTTCTGCCGCGACAGCCACCATGCGCGCCTCCTCCGCGTGGGCGGAGACGACAATGACACACTAGTTCCTCCTTGCCGGTGTGCTGGAGCATGCGCTCGTCCTCCTCTTCGTACGCTACGTGCATATACGTGGCTCCACCAGCTGCTCGCGTGTTTGGCAGCGGCGGCATCGCGAGGAGGGATTGCATACGACGTGAGCGGGCGAGCCTTCGGCTTCATGGCATAGGGATGGCGGTGACACGGCGGTGATGGGCGAGAAATTGTTGGCCGGAGCAGGCGGGCGCCGGCATGCACAACGGCGGCGGCGGCATATTGATGAGTGCGCATGTGGGAGCTTACTTTAGTTTTATATATAAGGTTGGTCAAACTTAAAAGAAAACCGTACTAGTACACGTAAACATTAGACTTAGGCTGCGCTTTTATTAGTTACTAGCTTATGTTCTTGCCCATTGTGACCAGCCTTAGTACCATGGCGATGATACGGAATCCTGTGCAAGCGCGTGAACCGCGGTCGCGCGGCCGATCGAACGGTGCGTCACCGTGTCGCGCTCGAAGGACATCCACCGAACCTTTTTGTGTGTGTGAAAACAATCCTCGAATATTACTCAGCTTTTTTTCCTATGAAAGTTCTTTACACTGCAATATTTCCATATATTTGAATTTAGCTCTAGTTCGTGTTTATTTGGATTTGGACGTTTTAGGTGCGCCCTAGTTTTTCTAATACTGATTTTGTGTGTGTGACTGAGAGATAATGTGTGTATGTGTCCATATGTGTGTTGTGGCAGAAGGGCAATGTGGAGATGGTGTGCGTGTGATACATACATAGAGAGGTGTGAATGTGCAAATGATCGTGCATGAGTGAGACATAGACAGATGCCGATACGTTGTGTATACGTGAGAGAACGGTCTTCTAGTTTACTTGTGTGTGTGTGTGAGAGAGAGAGAGTGAGGGAGGGAGAGAGAGAGAGACAGAGAGAGGAGCATCCCTAACACAACAACCATCTCTCTCGATTCGTCCGTCCCTCGCACGGTCGCATGCAACACATGCATCAAGGCGCACATTTTGACACCCTCACCCGGCCCCTGCCCACCTCAAGGCCTGCACAATCTCTTCGTGAATACCCATTTCTCTCCTTAGGTTTGTTTTCTCTCAATATCGGACACACACACAGAGACAGAGACACACGTAGCACAACACACACACACTCCCCCGAGCACACAATTCATCACTATCCAAGGTTATACGGCGACCACTCTCGCTTGTGCTTCTTTGCGCCCCAACATGCACAACACCTCAATCTTCAAAGAGGGCGACGAGAAGATAGAAGACAGCGACCACACCGCGCTAGAGAATGCGGGTCATTTGGAAGCACGGTGATGTGACGACGACTGACTGACTCCTCCCCCCACCCTCTCTCTCTCTTGCAGAAAATTACCAATCCCTCTCTCCCCCGCACAAAATTGTCAGTCCCTCAGCCCACGAGATCCTTCCCCTCTCGTCCATGTTTTTCCTGCTCTCTCATCAAACATGTTGTCTCCTCTCCTTCCACGTATATAGAATCCAGATGCACACGCATCTCATGTATATTACATGTATGCATCTTTCTCACAGACCTAACTTCTTCCTCTCTCTTTCTCTCTCTATCTCTCTCTCTCTGTCTCGTTAGGTTTGTCTCCTACTCTCTCGTCCACATACATACAATCTTTCCCTCCCTATCTGCTCCATCTTCAAAAGCTCTCTCTGCATGTTTCATTCACACATTGGGATATGTCAAAATGTTGCTTCTATAATGGCTGATGTAGAGTTATGGTTGTTATTGTTACATGCTACAAAGTAATAACTATGAAATGCATTTAGATTCTCATTTGACTGGGATTATGTGAGTTTGAGCATGTTGTGAAGTACTATAGACCGTGTATACATCTTGGGATTCGACAATGATTGTAACTATTGAATTGTATAGACCATTACATTCGAAGTCAATAGCCTAATATATTTATTTCTCAATTTCAACAAATGATTAGTTCACTACAAACTAAGAAAACAAATATGTACTCCCTCCGTTTTTATTTAAGTCCACGTATTAGCATTAGTCAAAGTCAAGTTTTGTAAACTCTCAGAAAGCTTATAACAAAAAATATTAACATATACAATAACAAATAAATACCATTAGATTCATTATTGAATGTACTTTCACATCATACATATTTGTTATGGTAAATGTTTATATTTTTCTATAAACTTGGCCAAACTTTAGGAAGTTTGACTTCGGTCAAACCTAATATGCAGTGTTTACAACTACTACTCGCTACTTGCTTAGCTGAATCACTCAACACGCCACACGGGGAGTCCAGTGTCACAAAATTTTATGGTCGGCGGGAAAATCTCCCGCGACCCTGATTCGAGCAGTCGGAAGTTACCATCATAGCCTTCGGAACAGGCCAACAGATGACGCTTGGTAGGGAGCTGTTTTCGTAACTTCAGGTTCACCCTACCCAGCCAACCCCACCCCGGCACCCAGAGTAGTACACCTGAATACTCCCCAATTTCTATCCCCACCTCAAAATAGACTTCTCCACGGCACCGCAGCCTTCGTGATCCTCCCCTTTACATCGGCGCACTCGTCCACCGCAGCGCATCTGCCTCATCGATGACCTCGTACGCCGCACTGGAGCCGGTCCATCCTCGTCATCATACACGGAGCCTCTTACCCAGTATCGTCTTCCATGGTCTCAGATCTGCTTCCCGGAAGCCGACGCCAAGCACAGAAGTACCACCGTCGTGGACAATCAACCGACTCCCGTTGCCGACCATGACTCACAAAGGCCGCCGCGACCATCGTTCTCCTCCTCGATTGGTAATGTGTGTATTGAATCACTTAGCAGTACATGTGCAATTCCAATTTTGTTCATACCTACCTTTCAAATTTACTGGGTGCCATTGTTCCCGTAAAAGTAATTGGTTATAGCCTCCATTGTCCAAAAGAATATCAGCTTGTAATTGTGCATCGCTCTTGTATCGCGCTGTGCTTGGGTAGATTTTTCATCTACAACCAGTAGTGTGGCAAATGATGGAAAGGTTTTTAGAACTAGCAAAATGCCCATGCGTTGCACGCATCAAGGTGCATTTGTATGAGTAGTTTATCTTGTTGGAGATGCTCTAACATGGCAGACGAGTGCTTTAATGTTGCCCACAAGATGCGCGAGTATTACTGGTAGTATATTTTTCTTGCCATGTTGATATTTTAAAACCACGAGTGCGAACATGCAGAGGAGCAATGAAGAACAAACACGGGATATTCGGGACATCTTCAAGGAGCATGGCAAGTTAAAGAGGAGTTGCACCGAAACTGTAAAACGAGCTTTGGTAAGTAACACCCTTTCAATTACTTTCATGTAGCCTCATGTTCTTTGATGTGTATATGTTGTAGTTTCTGTTTCTCTTAAGTGTGGTGTTCTTCGATGTGTAATAAGAAGAGTCTTAATCGTCCTAATGCTTTCGTTTTTATCTTGATGTAGGAAGTGGGTATTCTCACCTTGTAGTCTGTTTTTATTTATTTATTTCCTTTTGAATTCACTTCTCCGAGTTCCGTTTATCCGTCTTCTACTAAATGGATCAAGGTTGCTCTAAGTATTGATCTAAAAAAGAAGTAACTTCATGTCAGGATGCAGTTCCTACGAGGAGGGAAGTATGGTCAACCTCGAGGTCATGTTTCCAAAATGAGGCTGGATTACACACAAGGTGCCAGTTCCATAATGATGCTGGATTAGACACAAGGTGCAAATTCCCAGATGATGCTGGATTACACACAAGCCAGGTGGAGTCGTCAGCTGTTCGTGTCCTTGTGGGATCAGTAAAGGCTGAAACAAAGTGTGTAGCAGCCCTTGAGAATGTAGTTGAGTTCCTGAAGAAGCGAAAAGAGCAACCAGATGCTCTCTTCACCCAAGCCAAAGAAGAGATGGAAGAAGCCAGAAATAAGCTAGCAGAGGCAGAGCAGGCTAGCCGTCTCCTGCTATCTAAAACTGTTGTCAATATAAAATTTCCTTCATAATAGCTAGGTTCAAATGTTTCTCCAGTGAGCATGCCTGTTGTGATGTCCGTGCATCTAGTGATGTGGTACAAAATGTTTTTTTTCGGGTCATGTAATAACAGCAATTACTTTCTAAGCAATAACAGACGAAGCATTGGACATGGTATAGTTCATGCACAAGCCCGATATTCCAAGTTCAACTTCCACATCAAACTCATGTTCATAGATATCTGCACATTCATACATAATGTCCACAACCATGATTCACTTCAAAGCCAAAAAAAGTGAGGAGAGTTATAAATAAAGAAAATACTCTAATAGTTCCTGCTACTAGTGCGAGCACAACAAGTCAAGACCATGCGTAAATTAATTATATTTTATTCATTTTTGTGTTCTAAAATGCCGGCCGTCTCGCGGAAGGACGTGTTGCCGCCACATGCGCGGATTCAATGAAGGCATGCGGGGCAGTCTTAAGCTGGTTGCACGCAGCGAGGAGGCGTGCTCAGCCGGGCCTGCAGCTAGTGTGGCCCTCTTGGCCGGCGCACCGGTTCAATGCGTGCGCTATGATAGGTCGCGTCCGTGTCAGAGCAATCACTCCCTCCAGTCCTTTTTTGTTTGGGTATAACAAAATCTCATCTTCCATTCACATTTTAGTGGTAGGAGTTGTGCGTGTGTGTTTTTGAGAGAGAGAGGAGATGGTAGTCGGGGTTGTCTGATCGGTAAACAAATGAATAATGTCAGTCTGGGATGGAGACGAAAAGGAGACCGCAAGAAATGTTGTGTCTACAGGAGAGATAGAGAGAGTAATTTTAGTGGTATGAGTCATATGTAGAGACATATAGGGTGTGTGCGAGAATCCCATAGAGAGAAAGACAAAGTGAAAGACGAGTGGAGACTGTGTGTTTGGCGGTGAAAAAGAAAGCTTAGGTACCGAGTGATACCAGAGAACAGTAGAGACGTGAGAGATAATGAAAACCGTGTAATTTATAATGATAAGGAGAGTGTGACACTTCTCAAGGGAGACGTCGAGAGACCATGTTTGCGAGGACAGGAGCAAGATGAAGTGAGCGTGCGGGTAAGCTGGAGAAAACAGAGTGATAGCATATTATACATATAAAGGAGCATAATTCTTTGTTGTGCTTTTGAAAGTATATATAAAAAAATGATGTATATAGAATGTAATTCCAATTGAAAATGGATCCCGCCCGAAAAAAAATAGAATACAAACGGGATTCGAATTGAGTTGGCACGATAAATGTGCACTCTGCAAAATTTGAACGAAGCGGGGAAAGTCAAAGTAACCGCCCGAAACCAAAATCTGTGAGATGGAAATCACTACTGCCTATCCCTGCCACGCAAAGCCTATATGTTGTATTTCTATAGGTTTCGGTAGGGGTAGGTTTGTAATTTCACCCAAACGTGACGTAACTGCCTCTCACCCGGATTCATACACGGTGGGCGCCAAAACATAGTGTGTCCTCGGCCGAAATCGACTCCCTCCCTGATTCATATTCATACATGGTGGGCGCCAAAAACAAACTCTCGTCGGCAAATATTCGGTGTACGCGATATTACCATCCTATCCCCAACCGACTATTGTTGTTCTGATGTAGTAGAAATTTGAAACGGGGGCTAAGTTTGTAAATTTCCTCGCATTTGAGACAAGCGCCCCCTGAATACATGGTTCTCCCCTTCCTCTCTACCTCCCTTTTCCCCATTCATACTCCGTGGGCGCCAAAACACCCTCTCCACCCCACCCTCTTCCGTACGCTGCCGTCCCCCACCCCATCCACCGCCGTCCTCCTCCACCATGTCGGAGCTGATACCCCGAGCCGCCGTCCATTACAAGAGATCGACCTCTCTCATCCATGGCTTCGGACCGGGATCCTTGCATCCCGTCCTCTCGCTTCATCCCCGCCGTCGTCCACCTTGCCGGCGCCGCTCCTATGACCGTCTCGTCCACCGCACCCCGCCGGCACCGTCTAGCCTCCTAGATCTGCTTCCATGCCGCCGACAGCCATCTCTACCGCAGCACCGTCAAATTCTCAGCAGATGCGTACACGGCGCCGCACCAGAGGCGGTACTCTTTCATATCGGCTCAACTTATTTATCGCAGCAAGAAAATAGATCGCCACTGCTTTACTTTGATTTCTTGGCTTGGTTGCGAAGCTGCCTTTGTCCGATTTGCACCTTCAGATCCGCCATGGCACGCTCAACACCATACTCGCAATGCTTATGGTTTTCCCCTTTTATATTCCACACTAGTTAAATCACAATAGACTAAATTTCAAAATTGGGTCAGTTGATTTTTCAAAGCTCGTCGGAGTTTGCTGGTGCGATCAAAGGGGCTCGGGTGGGGACGATG
>NW_021170245.1:28707-31061 GCF_002162155.2 Triticum dicoccoides
TATTCTAACCTCGAGGAGTCAAAGGAAGATGGTATGTCCTGTTCACCCATCAAGGTGCTTGTTCTAATTTGGCAAGGTTTTATTGATTGCGTGTATCTTGCATATGTTGTCTTGCATTTCTTCTACTTTGTTGCACCGCGATCTGCTTAGTTTACTCATCATATATGTCGAGATGGCATGCCCATCCATTATCAATACATATTCCATCTGTCATCATACCATGTTTTTCAAATCAAATGCTGTTCTTGTGCTTCAGACATCAAAAAGGAAGAGGGTGATTGCCGAACCTGAAGGAGCTCCAGCAAAGTCTTTGAAAAACGTGGTGGTGCCGGAGAAATCAGACAACACCCCACTTATATTGGCTGTACAACCAGTGACACAAAACGTAGGACCGACTCCAGCAGACTGTACCCATACTTCATCGGCCACACCACTAGCCCCACCACATAGGACCTGCACTCCAGCAAAAGGTATACCGATTTCATTTGCCATAGCACCAGCTGTACCATAGAAAAATCCCACTCCAGCAAAAAGTACAGCAAGTCCATCGGACGAAGACCTATCCCAACTGTAGAGACGACCAATTTCTGCAGATTGGAACCCCATTCCATTTATTCCCAGTTTAAAAGACCATGCTTTCAATGTTGTTAGGGACTACGTGCATATATTCCCATCATGGGAAAATTATTGTGAAGACAAACACCATTTTCACATCTTCCTGTCCAACTTACATGTAAGTTCTATTATTCATGGCTATTATTTTCCTGTTTTCTGCTGATTGAACACATCAATGATTTACATTACATTGTAGTAGTTAGGCGAGGGTCAATCTGGGTAGTCATGACGAGCAAAGCTTGCTTGTTCTTTTCAAGGAAGCATTGTAGCAGTATCGGTGTTACCTGAGGAAATCACACTTTGATGGAAAGTCTATAAACGAATTTCCGGTGAATTCTCCTGTGCTAAATTTAGAAGACATTGAATGGAAAAACCTTGTTATGCACTGGTCTCGTTCCCAGGATGAGGTACTGTCTATGAAATCACATGAAAATTTGAACTTATACTTTTCCGCATGTGCCTTACAGATGTTTTTTGCAGGAAATCTACTCGAAGAAGAATTCCGGTTTGACAAGAACGACAGGATATCGCAAATATCGCAAATACCACAAATTCTTGTTAGTACCTGTTATCCTGTATCACTGTACTTGCATACATACCTGGATCATTATGTGACAGCAGTATGCATGATAGCTTGCTTATCAATTGTTCGCTCCAAATTATCTGATCTGTATGAATGGTTACATTACTGTAGAATATATCCAATGCCAATGTTTTTAGCTCTGCATTGTTCTTGTAAGTACAATTGTCCTTTATCAGTGTACTTATAATGACAGGTAGTTGTTCATGTACCATCACTCTGCAGCTTATTTTCCTTTGCCCTCCATTTTCTACACATCAAGTCTATATTTACTCTTACCATAAGGTTGGTACTGAAGAAGTTTAGCTGTGCATTGCTCTTTGTCGGTGTCAAAACCGGCGGATCTCAGGTAGGGGGTCCCGAACTCTGCGTCTAGGCTGGATGGTAACAGGAGGCAAGGGACACGAAGTTTTACCCAAGTTCGGGCCCTCTCGATGGAGGTAAAACCCTACGTCCTGCTTGATTAATATTGATGATATGGGTAGTACAAGAGTAGATCTACCACGAGATCGGAGATGCTAAACCCTAGAAGCTAACCTATGGTATGATTGTTGTTATCTATGTTGTCCTATGGACTAAAACCCTCCGGTTTATATAGACACCGGAAAGGGTTGGGGTTACACAAAGTCGGTTACAATGGTAGGAGATCTGAATATCCGTATCGCCAAGCTTGCCTTCCACGCCAAGGAAAGTCTCTTCCGGACACGGGACGAAGTCTTGAATCTTGTATCTTCAAAGTCCAGGAGTCCGGCTGAAGGTATAGTCCGGCCATCCGGACACCCCCTAATCCAGGACTCCCTCAGTAGCCCCTGAACCAGGCTTCAATGACGATGAGTCCGGCGCGCGCAGATTGTCTTCGGCATTGCAAGGCGGGTTCCTCCTCCAAGTATTTCATAGAAGATTTTGAACACAAAGATAGTGTCCGGCTCTGCAAAATAAGTTTCCACATATTGCCATAGAGAGAATAATATTTACACAAATGTAATATGCTGACGTATTGCGTAGTGCGACACAACACGACCAAGCCTTTATCCGAGTTGTTTTATTGTCCCACCTCAACGCGTCATGTGAGGCGGTTTCCTTGGCACGTCTTGTTAAAGCAGAGATCATGTCCCCTTATTCCGGGATTCTCATCAATACGGGCGTGGGTAACCCAACC
>NW_021170245.1:31903-34653 GCF_002162155.2 Triticum dicoccoides
ATGTCTGAGCTCGGGTCCAGCCAAGGACGTGCCTATACTGCAAAGCCGCATTCGAGATCTCTTCAATGGAGATTTCAGTTTGGTTGCGGTAACACAGGTTATGCTGGTTCGTCAAGTCCAGCCTTTCAAACGCCGGCCTCTTCTCCTATGGGAGTTCAATCCCGAGGGACCGTGTGTCATTCAAAATTTTCTCGGCCTGACGCATGAGGAGATGTACAAGTCATTCTTCGGACCTCAGGTGGAGTGTCCGGAAATCATCGAGGATGTGGGCCTGAGCAGTAATCGCGCCGCCGAACAGGTAAGGCATCTTCCGGTCGAACATACTATCTCTCCTTTGTTACGAAGTTATTTCTGAGAGTTTGCTTTTTGACCAGGACTGGCTAACAAAGGCGAAGTTGATTCGGTGTTCGGACCCCCTCCCTGATGGTTTGGAAAATCCGGTATTGGAAAAGATGCTCCAGACCGCACCTTGCCCGGAGCCCTTGAAGGAAGATACTGTGGAGGATAATGCGGGTGGACGCGGGCCCCCAACGCTGCCCATTCTAACCGAGGGAGCGAGCGTCTCCATGAAGGAAGACGACCAGAAGAGGAAAAGGACTGCGCCCGGGGATTCAGAAGCCAAAGCTTCCAAACAGGAGAAGAAGTCTCCCACAGAGGGTCCTACCTTGGGGCGCTGTTGCCGCACAAAGTCTGCGGGGGAATCAATTCTCCTGCGAGTCGTAAGTGACCCGAAATACTTTAATAGTACAGATATGCCATCTTTTTCTTCTGATAAAATTACCACCGCATATATTTTTGCAGTTCGGGCCTTAGCCCCTCTCAAATGAGCTCGTCTTCGGGGGATCTTCTTCCAGAGATGATGGAGAGCGAAACGCCTCCTCCGGATTCCTCCGCTCCGGAAGTGGGCGACCATGAAGTGTCGTCGCGGAGGGCCTCTCCTAGTCCGGTGAGGCCAGAAGATAATCCCATTGACCCCCGAAGCTCCCAGTGTCCGGCTACTGAAGAGAGCAGACAAAAGAGTCCGACACCGTCTAGTGTGCGATCGGATGTTCTGAGGGAGTTGATGGGGCGAGCGGCCATCTAAGATGAACACCGTGTGCTGATGAATACGGTGATGGAGAGAATATCGTCCGCCGAAAGCAGATTGCATGAAGCTTTTATGAGTCTACTAACATGCTTTGAGTTACGTAAAAGAATGTATGATAGTCCTGCACATGTTAGGTGTGCCCTGTGTAGATAGTAGCCCCTGAGACTCTGGTTGTCATCGGAAACGACGACGAAACGAGGATCATATTCCTAGGTAATAACCATACTGCCTCTATGTGCAGGTGATTGAAGCTCCGGTGGCTAGCCGGACTAGCGAGTTTTCCCATTTAGAACGGCAGTTGGATGCGGCAGACGCCGACATCGAGCTTGTTAACAAAAGGCTTGACGAGGCATAGGGTAAGTGTCACTATCTGGTAAACTCCACATAGGAAGATCAGCATGATGCCAGTATCTTTAATATGTTGTGACTGCAGATGGAGCTGCCACTGTTGAAGCCTTGCGGGCAGAACTTGCCCGAGCCAAGGAACAAGCGAGGTTGGGTAATGCGGCTGCTTTGAAGGCGGCCGAAGAGTTGCAAGCCGAGAAGGCCGCGCATGGAGAGAGCCGAGACAAGATGTCCAAGATGGCCATAGAATTAAAAGCCGCCGCCGACCGTTGCCGGGTTCTTGAAAAGGAAAACCAAGCGAAGGCATCGGACCTTGAGAAGGCTGCTGCGACGAAAAAAGACCTCCGCTCTGCTATGAGGGCAAAGAAGGAGGAGCTGCGGGAAGCCGGGGATATTGTAGCTGGGAAATCCTTTATGTTGCGGAGGAAGTTCGAACATCCACGGTATGCCCCTCTGGATCGGCTGTGGAGTTCGGAGGATGTGTATATGAATTTGGCGGCGAGCGCTGCCGATGCGGCCATGTACTTCCAGGGTCAGACGGAGCGTGAAGTAGACCAGCTGTTTTGGAGACAATTCCATTCTCCCGAGCGTCCACTTTCATTGACTAACCAATTAGCTGAATGGGCCGAACTAAATAGGTTGTCCGGACTCTCCATGAGGTCTGTTGTGGATTAGCTATGGCCGGAAAGGTCAAAACCGGACAGCTATTTTAGCTTGGTGCACCAGTTCATTGACGTGGTGCCGCGCATTAATGCGATGAAGAGGTCGACGTGCATAGAGGGCGCACGGATGTCCTTTGCCCGTGTTAAGGCATACTGGGCGGAGATGGATGCTACCAATGTTGTAGCGCGGGATTCGGCTATAGGTCGAAAGGCTGCTGAGCACTACTTTGAAGAAGTTCTTGAGGGTGCCCGTTTGATAGAGTCCCACTGCTCAAAAATATTATGTTTGAGTGATATATAATCTCATTGTAAGAGAAATGCTTTTATAAATTTTTATATGGCTATTTTTATACTTTTAACTGAAAGTAATATGATGCCTCCTGGGCGGCCGTTTATGTATACATGTGTATGACCTGAAAGATTGCAGTCGTCGGCTTCAACCCCCACGCATATAATGCGGAGGTGCTCGCAAAAACACGCGTTCACACTTAACCCAATGTCTTGGTCCTATTAAGGAGGTGATAGCGGAGCGAGCGAGGCAACCGGAATATATAGCTTTAGCACTTTCACTTAGCCATAGGAGTTTGACAGTGGGGCTTCTAGATAGCACCTGGTGGCTCCACACTCTCCCAATTCCGGGGTGCATACATGCCTGG
>NW_021170245.1:35018-35508 GCF_002162155.2 Triticum dicoccoides
GGGTCCCTGCTGCACGTCTGCACCTGTGTCTCCGTCGTGCCGTATCCTGGGCGGGTGTAGCACGATGATCGTCTGTAAAAGAGAGGAAGTTAAGTGAAAAAGTTGTCGTGCAAAAATATAGTTTTTAAAGAAACCATGTATAATTCAAGATGATAAGAAATTGTCACTCGTCTGCACGTGTTGAGCCCCTTGTATTGACAAATAGGGGTGTGACCATTTATTCGGTATAAGTAGCGGCGCCGGACTCGATTAGTTGTATCTGAGGTCTTGGTGACCTATTGGATGCTTTCGCTCGTCCGGGCGCCTTTAGTGTGCGGCTGCCAAGGCAGCCTCACTCTCTTCGGCGCGCAGAGATCGCTTGATATTTCCGTGCACTGTAATGATGCCACATGGACCAGCCATCTTGAGTGTGAGGGAGGCGTAGTGCAGTATTGCATTAAAGCGAGCGAAAGCTTCGCGTCCGAGCAGTGCTTGATAGCCACTTTGAAAC
>NW_021170245.1:35518-38388 GCF_002162155.2 Triticum dicoccoides
GAGCGATGTGGAAAGTTAAATGCTCACGACGGAAGTTATCGGGGGAGCCGAATATAACTTGTAGTAGGAGGGAGCCCGTACAGCGAGCCCCTGGGCCTGGCGTTACTCCTTTAAAGGTAGTATTGAAGGAAATATGCCCTAGAGGCAATAATAAAGTTATTATTTATTTCCTTATATCATGATAAATGTTTATTATTCATGCTAGAATTGTATTAACCGGAAACATAATACATGTGTGAATACATAGACAAACAGAGTGTTACTAGTATGCCTCTACTTGACTAGCTCGTTAATCAAAGATGGTTATGTTTCCTGACCATGAACAATGAGTTGTTATTTGATTAACGAGGTCACATCATTAGTTGAATGATCTGATTGACATGACCCATTCCATTAGCTTAGCACCTGATCGTTTAGTATGTTGCTATTGCTTTCTTCATGACTTATACATGTTCCTATGACTATGAGATTATGCAACTCCCGTTTGCCGGAGGAACACTTTGGGTGCTACCAAACGTCACAACGTAACTGGGTGATTATAAAGGAGCATTACAGGTGTCTCAAAAGGTAGATGTTGGGTTGGCGTATTTCGAGATTAGGATTTGTCACTCCGATTGTCGGAGAGGTATCTCTGGGCCCTCTCGGTAATGCACATCACATAAGCCTTGCAAGCACTGCAACTAATATGTTAGTTATGAGATGATGTATTACGGAACGAGTAAAGAGACTTGCCGGTAACGAGATTGAACTAGGTATTGGATACCGACGATCAAATCTCGGGCAAGTAACATACCGATGACAAAGGGAACAACGTATGTCGTTATGCGGTCTAACCGATAAAGATCTTCGTAGAATATGTAGGAGCCAATATGGGCATCCAGGTCCCGCTATTGGTTATTGACCGGAAACGTGTCTTGGTCATGTCTACATTGTTCTCGAACCCGTAGGGTCCGCACGCTTAAGGTTTCGATGACAGTTATATTATGAGTTTATGAGTTTTGATGTACCGAAGGAGTTCGGAGTCCCGGATGAGATCGGGGACATAACGAGGAGTCTCGAAATGGTCGAGACGTAAAGATCGATATATTGGACGACTATATTCGGAGATCGGAAAGGTTCCGAGTGATTCGGGTATTTTCCGGAGTACCGGGGGGTTACGGGAATACGGGGAAGAGTATTGGGCCTTGATGGGCTTTAGTGGGAAGAGGAGAAAAAGGCTGCGCCCCCCCTCCCCTCTAGTCCGAATTGGACTAGGGAAAAGGGGGCCGGCCACCTCTCCTTCTCCTCCTATTCCTTCTTCCTTCCTCCCCTCTTGGTGGACTCCTACTAGGACTTGGAGTCCTAGTAGGACTCCCTATCCTGGCCGCACCTTTGCCTTGGCCGGCCTCCTCCTCCTCCATCCTTTATATACAGGGGCAGGGGGCACCCCATAGACACAAGTTGATCCACGTGATCTATTCCTTAGCCGTGTGCGGTGCCCCCTGCCACCATATACCTCGATAATACTGTAGCGGAGTTTAGGCGAAGCCCTGCTGCTGTAGTTTATCAAGATCGTCACCACGCCGTCGTGCTGACGAAACTCTTCCCCGACACTTTGCTGGATCGGAGTCCGGGGATCGTCATCGGGCTGAACGTGTGCTCGAACTCGGAGGTGCCGTAGTTTCGGTGCTTGATCGGTTGGATCGTGAAGACGTACGACTACTTCCTCTACGTCGTGTCATCGCTTCCGCAGTCGGTCTGCGTTGGGTACGTAGACAACACTCTCCCCTCGTTGCTATGCATCACATGATCCTGTGTGCGCGTAGGAAATTTTTGAAATTACTACGAAACCCTACAGTGGCATCCGAGCCTAGGTTATTTATGTTGATGTTATATGCACGAGTAGAACACAAGTGAGTTGTGGACGATACAAGTCATACTGCCTACCAGCATGTTATACTTTGGTTCGGCGGTATTGTTGGACGAGACGACCCGGACCAACCTTACGCGTACGCTTACGCGAGACCGGTTCCCTCGACGTGCTTTGCACATAGATGGCTTGCGGGCGACTGTCTCTCCAACTTTAGTTGAACCAAGTATGGCTACGCCCGGTCCTTGAGAAGGTTAAAACGGAGTCTATTTGACAAACTATCGTTGTGGTTTTGATGCGTAGGTAAGATTGGTTCTTGCTTAAGCCCGTAGCAGCCACGTAAAACATGCAACAACAAAGTAGAGGACGTCTAACTTGTTTTTGCAGGGCATGTTGTGATGTGATATGGTCAAAGCATGATGCTGAATTTTATTGTATGAGATGATCATGTTTTGTAACCGAGTTATCGGCAACTGGCAGGAGCCATATGGTTGTCGCTTTATTGTATGCAATGCAATCGCGATGTAATGCTTTACTTTATTACTACGGTAGTGATAGTCGTCGAAGCATAAGATTGGCGAGACGACAACGATGCTACGATGGAGATCAAGGTGTCGCGCCGGTGACGATGGTGATCATGACGGTGCTTCGGAGATGGAGATCACAAGCACAAGATGATGATGGCCATATCATATCACTTATATTGATTGCATGTGATGTTTATCCTTTTATGCATCTTATCTTGCTTTGATTGACGGTAGCATTATAAGATGATCTCTCACTAAATTATCAAGAAGTGTTCTCCCTGAGTATGCACCGTTGCCAAAGTTCGTCGTGCCCAGACACCACGTGATGATCGGGTGTGATAAGCTCTACGTCCATCTACAACGGGTGCAAGCCAGTTTTTGCACACGCAGAATACTCAGGTTAAACTTGACGAGCCTAGCATATGCAGATATGGCCTCGGAACACGGAGACCGAAAGGTCGAGCGTGAATCATATAGTAGATATGATCAACATA
>NW_021170246.1:0-1401 GCF_002162155.2 Triticum dicoccoides
AAATTTCTTACAATCCCCTACAAAATGGACAGTATGACTATTAGGAGAACTGTTTGCAAGGGGATGGACGAGACATGTTTGTACCAAGCAATTTCCTTGGGAGTTCTTACAATCCCCTACAGAACCATCCTTTTCTTTGTAGGGAAGCAAATATTTTGGGTTGTATCATACTAACGTGAGACGGAATGGATCAGTATGAGGTGTTGGATCAGACTTGGAAGGGCTCTTTGGCTCTACACTCCAGGTGAGGTACAAGGTTGAGCAGAAGAGGTTAGTGTAATTCCAGCCATGTTCATTGCTCTCCAGGATCTTCTGAAGTATGGCTTTGTTTCAGGTATGTCTCCAAGGTTGCAAGGGATATGACATTGCCTTTGTTGTGCTCGGGAATAAGTGGTCATGAAAAATACAGGTTTGTTCTTGTTCACTTGGTTGGCCACCACTTTTTAGTTATATGAGTTGTTTTTACTGCTTGCATGTGACAGTCAGAATATCAGGTAGGACTCTATTTTTTCTTCTATATTCGGTTGGACAGCCTGGAGTTTCAGCATGGATTCTGTTTCATTGTATTTTGAAATAGCCAAAGGTCTCTAATAACACTAAGTAGCAACAGCAAGTTGGTCTTCATACCAGTTGGCTTTATGAGTACGTGATGTCATTTTAGATCATAGACCAACCACTCCTCCCCCTTTTGTGCATATGTATAGAGATATATACCTTTGGTTATCTATCACGTCTTTTGTAATATGTGTATTTGTTGATCCACTGATTTTACCAAAAAAATCTTACGAGAAAAATACTAAGAGCCAACTTACTTCATCAAGAATCAACATTGCATCTCTGATATTCTGTGGGTTTGTAATAGCATGTCTAGCGTGCCAGCAACTTTGAAAAACATGATGCACCATGCTGCAAGAATCAGAATATCAATGCGTACATGCCTTTTCAGTCCATATTTAGAAGTGATACAAAATTGCATTCCTTTTGTTTCTGTTCAGAAGTAAAAATCAACTCAGAAATAGAAATGGACCTGATATATGATTTTCTTCTGCCTGTAGTCTACACTAAAGAATGTCCATCCTTGCCTTCCATCACCTGTCCTACCGGAACAAAGCCATTTTTTCTGTATCTAATTGGTTCATAGACCCAGTTTGTTTATATCCAGAGTTCATAGATGGATTAGTAAACATATAACCTTTTTTTAGAAACATAGAACCTTTTGGTGTCAAATGGTTATGCAGGTCCGAGCATGCTCAAAGTAGGCTAGGAAGGTGACCAACAATTATATTGTGCACTTCATCACCTATGTAAAATGGTTCTTCATGGTGGACCATATTTTCTGTGCATATTTAGCTAAGTATTCAGTTAAATACAAACATGTGACTTGCACCAAAAACAAATGTA
>NW_021170247.1:0-1315 GCF_002162155.2 Triticum dicoccoides
ATCCAGGAATGGATCACTGGACAGCGGTCAAGAACATCCTGAAATACCTGAAAAGGACTAAGGATATGTTTCTCGTATATGGAAGTGACAAAGAGCTCATCGTAAAAGGTTACGTTGATGCAAGCTTTGACACTGATCCGGACGATTCTAAATCGCAAACCGGATACGTGTTTACATTAAACGGTGGAGCTGTCAGTTGGTGCAGTTCTAAACAAAGCGTCGTAGCGGGATCTACATGTGAAGCGGAATACATAGCTGCTTCGGAAGCAGCAAATGAAGGAGTCTGGATGAAGGAGTTCATATCCGATCTAGGTGTCATACCTAGTGCATCGGGTCCAATGAAAATCTTTTGTGACAATACTGGTGCAATTGCCTTGGCAAAGGAATCCAGATTTCACAAAAGGACCAAACACATCAAGAGACGCTTCAACTCCATCCGGGATCTAGTCCAGGTGGGAGATATAGAGATTTGCAAGATACATACGGATCTGAATGTTGCAGACCCGTTGACTAAGCCTCTTCCACGAGCAAAACATGATCAGCACCAAAGCTCCATGGGTGTTAGATTCATTACAGTGTAATCTAGATTATTGACTCTAGTGCAAGTGGGAGACTGAAGGAAATATGCCCTAGAGGCAATAATAAAGTTATTATTTATTTCCTTATAATCATGATAAATGTTTATTATTCATGCTAGAATTGTATTTACCGGAAACATAATACATGTGTGAATACATAGACAAACAGAGTGTCACTAGTATGCCTCTACTTAACTAGCTCGTTAATCAAAGATGGTTATGTTTCCTAACCATGAACAATGAGTTGTTATTTGATTAACGAGGTCACATCATTAGTAGAATGATTTGATTGACATGACCCATTCCATTAGCTTAGCACCCGATCGTTTAGTATGTTGCTATTGCTTTCTTCATGACTTATACATGTTCCTATGACTATGAAATTATGCAACTCCCGTTTACCGGAGGAACACTTTGGGTACTACCAAACGTCACAACGTAACTGGGTGATTATAAAGGAGTACTACAGGTGTCTCCAATGGTCGATGTTGGGTTGGCGTATTTCGAGATTAGGATTTGTCACTCCGATTGTCGGAGAGGTATCTCTGGGCCCTCTCGGTAATACACATCACATAAGCCTTGCAAGCATTACAACTAATATGTTAGTTGTGAGATGATGTATTACGGAACGAGTAAAGAGACTTGCCGGTAACGAGATTGAACTAGGTATTGGATACCGACGATCGAATCTCGGGCAAGTAACATACCGATGACAAAGGGAACAACGTATGTTGTTA
>NW_021170248.1:0-1202 GCF_002162155.2 Triticum dicoccoides
GTCTTGGTCATTTTACCCATAAGGCATGGTTCGCATGTGTCAAATGATTCATAATCAAGAGACTCTAAAAGTCCATCAGCATGGAGCTTCTTCATGCGTTTGACACCTATGTGACCAAGGCGGCAGTGCCACAGGTATGTGGGACTATCATTATCAACCTTGCTTCTTTTGGTACTCACATTATGAACATGTGTAGCATCACGTTCGAGATTCATTAAGAATAAACCATTCACCATAGGAGCATGACCATAAAACATATCTCTCATAAAAATGGAACAACCATTATTCTCAGATTTAAAAGAGTAGCCATCTCGAATTAAACGAGATCCCGATACAATGTTCATGCTCAAAGCTGGCACTAAATAACAATTATTAAGGTTTAAAACTAATCCCGAAGGGAGATGCAGAGGTAGCGTGCCGACAGCGATCAAATTTACCTTGGAACCATTCCCGACGCGCATCATCACCTCGTCCTTTGCCAGTTTCCGCTTATTCCGCAGCCCCTGCTTTGAGTTACAAATGTGAGCAACTGCACCGGTATCAAATACCCAGGAGCTACTACGGGCACTAGTAAGGTACACATCAATTACATGTATATCACATATACCTTTTGTTTTGCCGGCCTTCTTATCCGCTAAGTACTTAGGGCAGTTCCGCTTCCAGTGACCGCTTCCCTTGCAATAAAAGCACTCAGTCTCGGGCTTGGGTCCATTCTTTGGCTTCTTCCCGGCAGCTTGCTTGCCGGGCGTGGCATCCTCCTTGTCGTCCTTCTTGAAGTTCTTTTTACCCTTGCCTTTCTTGAACTTAGTGGTTTTATTGACCATCAACACTTGATGTTCCTTCCTGACTTCTACCTCTGCTGATTTCAGCATAGCAAATACTTCAGGAATGGTCTTTTCCATCCCCTGCATATTGAAGTTCATCACAAAGCTCTTGTAGCTTGGTGGAAGCGACTGGAGGATTCTGTCAATGACCGCATCATCCAGGAGATTAACTCCCAGCTGAGTCAAGCGGTTATGCAACCCAGACATAGTGAGTATGTGCTCACTGACAGAACTGTTTTCCTCCATCTTACAGCTGAAGAATTTGTCGGAGACTTCATATCTCTCGACCCGGGCATGAGCTTGGAAAACCATTTTCAGCTCTTCGAACATCTCATATGCTCCATGTCTCTCAAAACGCTTTTGGAGCCCCGGCTCTAG
>NW_021170249.1:0-1016 GCF_002162155.2 Triticum dicoccoides
TGGCAGACTTATACATCTCCCGAATAGTGTCCCTTCATGGTGTTCCTTTGGAAATTAACTCGGATCGAGGAAGTCTTTTCACCTCTCGATTTTGGGAAAGTTTCCAAAATGCTATGGGAACCCGTCTCTCCTTTAGCACCGCCTTCCACCCTCAGTCGAGTGGTCAAGTGGAACGCGTCAACCAAATTCTAGAAGACATGCTTCGAGCCTCTGTTATCTCGTTCGGAATGGACTGGGAGAAGTGCCTTCCATTTGCCGAATTCGCTTACAACAACAGCTATCAATCTAGCTTGGGTAAAGCCCCTTTTGAAGTTCTCTATGGACGACGGTGTCGAACACCCCTTAACTGGTCAGAGACCGGGGAAAGACAATTCTTTGGCCCGGATATGATTCAGGAAGCAGAAGAACAAGTTCGTATCGTTCGTGAAAAGTTGAAAACAGCCCAATCTCGTCAAAAGAGCCAATATGACCGAAAACATAAGGCTATGACTTTCGAGGTTGACGAGAAGGCTTATCTTCGGGTCACCCCTCTGAAGGGAACCCATCGTTTTGGTATCAAAGGCAAATTGGCTCCTCGTTACATTGGACCTTTTCGCATTCTCGCCAAACGAGGAGAAGTTGCCTACCAGTTGGAATTACCTCCGCACCTCTCCAGAGTCCACGATGTCTTCCACGTTTCTCAACTCAGGCGTTGCTTCTCGGATCCTATCCGTGAAGTGGACCACGAAACGCTTGATCTCCAAGATAATCTTACATATCGAGAGTACCCCATTCGTATCCTCGATCAGGCCGAGCGTACCACTCGACGTCATAACATCAAGTTTCTCAAAGTACAATGGTCGCACCATTCTGAGGATGAAGCAACTTGGGAAAGGGAGGATCGTCTTCGACTTGAGTACCCCGCCTTCTTCCCGGAGGAACCCAAATCTCGGGGCGAGATTCTTTTGAGTGGGGGTGAGTTGTCACACCCTAGCTAGTCATGCATTAGAGTGTTGCATCATGTTTACTCTTTCATC
>NW_021170250.1:0-1699 GCF_002162155.2 Triticum dicoccoides
CTTGCATGACCCTGATGTATGTCGTCTTTTCCGTGCATACGTTGCTGGTCCTCCCGTGCCTCAGGTGTATCTTTTGTCTTCCCATACACGCCCAAGAAGCCAAGCAGGGTCACACAAAGATTCTTCGTCACGTGCATCACGTCGATTGCGGAGCGGACCTCGAGGTCTTTCCAATAGGGCAGGTCCCAAAATATAGATTTCTTCTTCCACATGGGTGCGCGTCCGTCAGCGTCATTCGGAACAGGTTGTCCACCAGGACCCTTTCCAAAGACCACCTTCAAATCCTTGAACATATCATGTACATCAGCACTAGTACGGTGGCGAGGCTTCGTCCGGTGATCTGCCTCACATTTGAAAATGCTTGCCTTTCTTTCTTACGGGATGCCTGCTCGGAAGAAATCGACGATGTCCCAGGAACACATTCTTCTTACAATTAGCCAAATATATACTGTCGGTATCGTCCAAACAGTGCGTGCATGCGCGGTATCCCTTGTTTGTCTGTCCTGAAAGGTTACTGAGAGCAGGCCAATCATTGATGGTCACGAACAGCAATGCCTTTAGGTCAAATTCTTCCCCCATGTGCTCATCCCACGCACGTACACCTGTTCCATTCCACAATTGTAAGAGTTCTTCAACTAATGGCCTTAGGTACACATCAATGTCGTTGCCGGGTTGCTTAGGGCCTTGGATGAGCACTGGCATCATAATGAACTTACGCTTCATGCACAACCAAGGAGGAAGGTTATACAAACATAAAGTCACAGGCTAGGTGCTATGGTTGCTGCTCTGCTCCCCAAAAGGATTAATGCCATCTGCGCTTAGACCAAACCATACGCTCCTTGCGTCATCTGCAAACTCCTTCCCGTACTTTCTTTCGATTTTTCTCCACTGCGACCCGTCAGCGGGTACTCTCAACTTTCCGTCTTTCTTACGGTCTTCTCTGTGCCATCGCATCGCCTTGGCATGCTCTTTGTTTTGGAACAAACGTTTCAACCGTGGTATTATAAGAGCATACCACATCACCTTGGCAGGAATCTTCTTCCTGGGGCGCCATCCCTCGACATCACCAGGGTCATCGCGGCAGATCTTATAGCGCAATGCACCACATACCGGGCAAGCGTTCAAATCCTCGTACTCACCGCGGTAGAGGATGCAATCATTAGGGCATGCATGTATCTTCTGCACCTCAAACCCTAGAGGGCAGACAACCTTCTTTGCTTCGTACGTAATCTCGGGCAATTCGTTGTCCTCGGAAGCATATCCTTTATCATTACCAGCAACTTTCCAAATCCCTTGTCAGATACACCATTCTCTGCCTTCCATTGCAGCAATTCCAGTGTGGTGCCCAGCTTTTTCTTGTCACCTATGCAATTCGGGTACAACAATTTTTTGTGATCCTCTAACATGCGCTGCAACTTCTTCTTCTCCAAATCACATGCGCAGTTTCTCTTTGCATCGGCAATGGCCTGACCTAGATCATCAACGGGCTCATCTAATGCCTCTTCTTCAGCTTCTTCCTGCATTGCCGGCTCAGCTTCTTCCCATTGTTGTATCATCGTATTCAGGGAACCCATGGCCAGGATAGCTGTCGTCGTCCTCTTCTTCTTCATTGTCTTCCATCATAACCCCTCTTTCTCCGTGCTTGGTCCAAACATTATAATGGGGCATGAAACCGGTCTTAAACAGGTGGACGTGAATG
>NW_021170251.1:0-8689 GCF_002162155.2 Triticum dicoccoides
GCCCAACCCCGCGCCCTAGTGCCGCCACCGCCACCATGCGTCACCGCGCCGCCGCCGCCCTGCGTCAACGCCGCCGTCGCCGCCGTTCGCCGGAGGTACCGCGCCGCGTCTCTTCTTTCCCTCGGTTCGGTTTTTCTTATAAACCGTTCCGATTCTTTTCTTCTCTACCGATTCGTTTTCTTTCCGATTTTTCGCTAAACCGTTCCGGTGTTCTAGGTCGGTTTTTCGTTCGATCTCTTTTCCCGAAAACCCTAGATTGGTTTTCGTTCTTCTTTCGGACCGTTCGTCTCAACGAACGTGATCACCGATTATTTCCCGGTTAACGACGTCTGTTCGTATAACCGTTCTTCTTTTTCTTCTCGTCGGATTTATTCCGCGATCGCGATCTCAGATCCGATCTTCGTTCTAGTTTATCTTCTCGCTCATTTATCGGAATCAGGTGATTCAAGCGCCTGGAGTTTCATCTCGAAACCGCCGTTTCGTCTAATCAACTTGAACAAGCTTTTGCTACAGTAAAATTTTGACCTAGATTCAACTTGCTAGAACCGAGTTGTTTTCTTCCGCCGTTTGTTTTTCGTCGTTTGTTCGGCTCGTTCTTTCTTTGCAACCGAAGTTCTTAAGTTGAACTTTCTGGTTCGTTCTCTTGTTCGATTTTCCCTGTGCATTAGATGAGTACTTATTGTGTGGTTACTATTGCTTGCCTACGATAGATTGACCGGAGTATGACGATTAGATCTACCAAGAGTTTTGAGTGCGAATCATCTTCATCAACATTGCAGGCAAGTAACACTTGATCATATCTTTCCTACAACCCATGTTTTATTGCATTAGATCAAACCCTCAAACACTTGCATTGTTAGGATCTAATTAAATTGTGGGATGGGAAGTAGAAGAGGTAGTACCTATTACCTGTTACTTATGAAACCTTGGGAGTTACTTCTACGTTTGCTTATTATGCTATGCTATGCTAGTAGACGTGGATTGGGTGAGTGATATCCATGACAGATGTGAGATTGATAATTTTAATGGTTTATCTAAGGTGGCAACTTAAACACACATCTGGGTGGATTGAGGCACCTGATGTCTATCAGGACTTGCCTGTTTTTATTTTGGACCGCCACCCAGGCTCAAAGGGATCATAAGATTTTTCATGCTAGAAACTTCCGTGTGCAGCCACATGCTACTATGGGCTCTAGCATAGTTGACTAAGTTGTGCGAACTCTTACGGGGTAGACTAGCAGATGTAGGGGATGTAGGTGTACCGGTTTACCCCACATGTAAGGTGCTAGCGCTTCTGAAAGACTATGTCTCGGTCATCCGTCTTCTCAAACACCATGTAGTGCGAGAAACCAAACGGAGGCGATCGAGTCTTGTGGGAAAAGTGCGCAAACCTGTACAGAGTAACAAACTAATCATGATTAGCCGTGTCCCCGGTTATGGACATTTTGAGTATCTAGTTCTTGGATTATCCTGTTGATCTCAACACGTTACTTATTATAATTTGTTTGGGTTTAATGAGTACTTTTAATTGGGATTGAGGATGCTGTCAACCATTCTCAATGTTTAACAACCACCTTGATAGTTAAATAAATTTTATTCCTTTGAAGTAGGGAAAAATTGGCTTTTCGCAAAACTGTAAGCATAGAGCCTTACCACCAGCCATAATGCATGTAGTATAGGCTTATTGTTTCATTACTCTCTATGTGTTACATTGCCAGCATATTCCATGTGCTGACCCGTTTTCGGGCTGCAACTTTTCATGTTGCAGACTTTTCAGACGACGAGTAAGTGGTATGTTAGGGTTACGATTTCCTATACTCAACTTTGCCGTTGGTGTTGATGGGAATCCACAACCTTGTTGCTTCCGCTATATTTTGGATTGAGGTAATAGTATTTACGTTACTTTATACATGTGATTTACCTCTGTTATAAATCCTTCGAGTACTGTGTGTGTCAGCATACTGATCCAGGGATGACACATAAGCACAGAGACTTGATCCATTCGGGTCGGGTCGCTACAAGATGGTATCAGAGCACATGTTGACTGTAGGACGTGACCCTAGAAAATGACAAGCCCATAGGAAAGATTTTTCTCTACAACTTCATTTTCAAAAAAGATCTTTTTACCTCTCTTCTCTTCTGAGCTTATTCAAAATTCTTTTTAGTGAGACCATACCCCTTTTTCCTTTTGACCACTCGAAGATTTGACTGATAAGACCACTCCAAGGAGACAAGATATCGGACAACTAAGACCATTTGGAATGAAGAGGATTTTACCGTGTAAATGGAAACTACAACTGTTGAAGACTCCGAAGACTTGGAGAATTTGAAGGCTCTGAAGAATTCCCAAATTTGTATGACCCAGGAAGGCTACCTTTATGGAACCTGGCAGACTATGGAAGTTATCAATACCGAGATCAAGGTTTATCGGAGAAATACCGGAGCATGGAGAGTTAGTAACTCAAAGTTTTGTCAAGAGAACCCTAAGGCAGGAGTTATTAACTCATGGAAATGACAAGAGCAAAATAAAAAAAAACACGGCTATCCATGATGTTATCGCCCGCCTATGCTATTGTCACCGTGCGGAGTTAAGCGTGCAGATGCATGGAAAAATTGAATGGTAGAACGCTGATGGAGCATCTATCTGCAAACGTTGGAGTGTTAACCTTAGCTGGTGTATTCACCAGGATCTGGAGTGTTACATCAGGAAGTTAAGATGGACCTACAAGAAGCAATATTTGACAATAAGGCAATTGGTGAAGAACTCAGGACCCAGAAGCTGAAAGTAGACAAGATGAAGGAGCAAAACATCGAGATACCGGAGATTTGACAGTAACTGAAGGACAGTAGGATCATGGATCATGTCAAGGATGTTGAAACCGGCAGTTGGAACGTAACTCCAGAAATATTGAAGGACGTCGCGAGAGACTTCGCGTCAACAGAGATGATCTGGCAAAAGAACTTGAGCAGGACAAGCACGATTGGAAGAAGCCATCGGAGGCATGAACAAAGACTTGAAGAGTTTGGAGACGTTGAAGATTTATTGACCTTTAGAAGACCAAACCCCTGTTATATACCTACGTTAGATGCGATGCTTGTGAGCTGTCATTTGTTTGATGTTTTCTCGACAGCCACAACAAAAAAATCTGTCTTTTCAAAACTTTTGTTTGTATTGTGTGCTTTCCTCTCTCTTGATCTCTCTTATCCCACCCCAAACCCATGGACCCAATATAGGATGAATGGAGATGAACTTGTACTCTCTGGACCGATGAGTCAATGGGAGATGGACCGATGGATTCAGAACATGAGGATCACATGGAGAATAACCCTATAGTCGGAAAGGATATGGCCCAGCATGCTCTTCAATGCTTTGAAAGAGGTGCTTCTACTTGGTGGAGGATGTACCAAACCATCAATGGATGGCAAGGAGTAACCACTTGGAAAGAATTTAAGTTGACTTTGCTAAAGTCTCAGTTTGTGTCCCAGAAGTTGAAGCCTTATGGAAAGGATATGAAGAAACCTTGTGCATGCAAGATTTGTGGACAAATCGGGCACACCCATAAGGAACACAAGGATGAATGCCCTAATTGTGAAGGAAGTCACCCAACTGAAGAATGCCCAACTAGACAGATTACTTGTTTCTTGTGTCAAGGAACTACCCACTACCCTGCTCAGTGTCACATTTACCCCATGGTACAACGAACCATCCAGCTGAAGGAAGAAGCAATGAAAGGAGCTCTCATGGAAGGTTTAGAAGAACCTGTGATGAAGAAAGAGGTGGAGGACACACCCAAAGAAGAGCCAATTAGACCCTGCACTAAGTCATGCTATTCATGTGGAGAAGAAGGACACATCTCCCAGAATTGTATGAACGGGAATCTAGTAGAATTCCCCACAGAGGAAGTAGAATATGACCCACGGGAAATAGAAGCCATGATTGGAATGGAAAGGTCCAGGAAGAGAAGTAGGTTGGATTCGAGGAACAACCCAATTTCCACAAAGAAAGACCTGAGTCATATCACATGTTTCAGGTGCAAAAATTCAGGGCACTACTTCAATGATTGCCCAAGAGGGAAGAAAAGGACCCAAGGAGGCTATGTGATCATGAGGAAACCTCGAAACCTGTCAGAAGTAATGTGTTTCCGTTGTAATGGAGCAGGGCACTTTGCCAGAGGTTGTCCGAAGGAGAAGGAGACTTGTGATAAATAGTTGAGTTTGTAACAGAAGTAATATAGTAGTGGTAGTGAGAACATTTTCTTTTATATAGAGGTATTGAATTGAGGCATGTAATGGAAAAATAGGAGATTGTAATGATTTGAGAATTAATAAAGTTAGCCTCGTTGGTACTGATATGGATTTTATGAGTTGCTACTCTATGAAGGAGGATTTTGACCATTTTTGAGGATAAGAGAAATATGGTCTATGGAAGATTTGTGTATTTTAAGGGTGGTAGTACCCTGTAAGAACCTTTGACCCCAGAAAGGATAAAGATACTCCACTGCATGGATTTTGGGCAAAATGAAATACGAGTTTTGTCTCGATATGTGTGATACCCCAAGAGTATGTGGGATGAAGTTGGAGACCGTCAGTTGTTTGGACCAAATGTGATCAAGGAGTCAGAAGAGAATGTTAAGTTGATTCGAGATAGACTGAAGGTAGCTCAGTCCAGGCAGAAGAGTTATGCAGACTAAAAAAAACGCAAGGAGGTAGTCTATGAAATTGGAGACAGAGCATGTCTTCATGTGTTCCCTCTGCGAGGAGTTAAACGGATTGGAGTTAAGGGACAGTTAGCCCCGAGATTTGTAGGACCATACCGAGTTTTGGAGCGTATGGAGAAGTGGCCAACAAGTTAGAGTCACCCGGAGGACTGTCAGGAGTTCAAGATGTGTTTTACGTTTCCCAGTTGAAGAAGTGCCATGCAGAGATGGCCAATATTCCCCTATAAGGACGCTTGACCGCGGAAAGGATAATGATGTGGAGTATGGATTTCATAAGTATAAGTTTTATCACGGTATGTGGGACATCCCACGAGGATGAAGAGATGAAGTGTTATTGGATATAAAGGAGGTATGATGTTGGAAATATGGATCAATGGAAATTCCATGAAGAGTCTGAGTAATCATGTCCCCGTTTGGTGCAAATATAAGGAAAAGAGACAGTACATGGATTTTAAGTATGCCAGGAAGTTGGATGTTGGGATAATGATCAGTTGCCCAGATGATGAGTTCAAGATTTGCAAGTGATGAGATGGGCCATAACCCACAGGCCCCACGACCTGCCAGGAAGCAAGCACACTCTTGCTGAAGGAAAAACCCTGGAAGAAGTTACGACTTGTATCAACCGACGATTTTATAGGAGTTTACGCAAAACCTGAGAGTTGTTAAGTAACGATAGATGTTTGTTTGGCTTGCAGAATCAATGGATTTTTCGAACTTGGTTCGTCGACAAGAAGAATTCTGCAATGCTTGTGAGGATGACCGAGTGTTAGAATGCGAGATTCGCTAAACCATGTACAAGGAAATGATTTGGGTGCGGGATGGATTGATCACCATACCGACTTACTCTTATTATTCGCTTTGCTATATGGGATGGTAAATCTGAGTGACTTACCTATAGTGGAGAGACGACGATCAAAACCTTGTTTGAACCTTAGAAAGGTATAGGTATTTTTTTCCCTTGTACACGGCAGTTGTTGCCAACCGTAGGTTATACGGTGAGGTTCAACCCAGACCCTTTCCTGCAGGAGAACCATAAATTGTTGACCACCACGAGATATCGATAGTTGTTTAGCATTGGCGTCAGACCCGTCAGCTATGAAGACCCAGTTTCGGGATAACCTTACCAAGATGAAAGGACAAAGGAATTGAGGAAAAGGTTATGCCACTACCGGAAGAGCCAGAGAAGGGATTATCCTTAATATCTGAGAAGACTGACACTGTCAACGATAAGGATGGAGTATATGAGTTTTGATGGAACCGTAACAATATTTCTAAGGGTGGTAGCACCCGAGACCTCGGAGATGATCGATGGACTTTGAGAAGACCCCAAACCCTAACCTATTCTTTCTAGCCTCTCCGAATCTCGAGGACGAGATTCATTTTAAGGGTGGTAGTTTGTAACATCCCAAAATTCTAAATTTTGGAATGTTATAAACAAATAGATAGATTTGATTGATTGCTTGATTGATTGACTGAAAGTGAGTGAATTCGAAACTTTTTGAAAGTTAAATGAGAGGGAATAAAAGGACTTTCCCAAACTTTCATATTGGTTTTCTGATCCTCGTGAATTCAAATTCTTTTCATCACAAAACCCCGGAGAGAAGATGACATGACTTCTTCCATTTATTTAAATGACAAGGGGTGTTGAGAATATTTGAATTTCATTTGGAAATATCCCAATTCTGAAACTTTATGCGACTCAATGATTTTCACGAGAGAAGATAAAATGACTTCTTCAAATTATATGAAATATGAGTTGGGAGTTTCAAAGAATTAAATTCAAAGCCCCTTTGAATTTATTTTCAATTTGGAATAGATCATCATGCATAATTTATTTTCTTGCATTTTGGTCGATCCTAGAAATTTCACGCAACTCAAGGACCCTTGGAGAGAGTTGGAGATTTCGTTATTTTCATATTTGAGAGTTTTCTCGAATTGAAAAGAGGATCATTTGATTTATTTATTTCATCTTCAATTATTTTCCGTTATCAAAAATATAAGAGAGGGAATAATATGACTTTCCCAAATTTAGGAAAATGAAGATTTAATAAATAGATCAAATTTTGTTTGCCGGAGTTTTATTTGCATTTTATTCGGATAGGGAAAATGCGCGTTTTTGAAAATTTTATTTTAGGTCCGGAGAAAAGTTCATTTTGTTCGGCTCATTTTTAGGAGTCGGGGAAAATTTACTTTATTAAATTTTGGAGTTCGTTTAGATTTTCTTTTATTTATTTTTCTGCGCGCGAGACCGTTTAAAAAAAAATCTGCAGCGCCTTGGGCCAAAGGCCCAAGCCACTAGCCGCCGGCCGGCCAAGAGGCCATAGCGCGCGTGCACCAGGGAGCCGCCGCTTCTTTCTTTCCTAGTCTTAGTAGGACTCTTGTCCTATGTTCGTTTATTCCGTATCTATTTCTAGATCTTTTCCTTTTGTTTCCTAATCCTAGTCTATTTCTTGTCCCCTACCCCAAGCAAAACCCTCCCCTCCCCAATATAAATACCCAAGCACCCCCCCTCTAAACACATCAAACCAACACCTCTCCTCTCCTCTCCGCCGCCCCACGCCGCGCCGCCACACCCACGCCGCGCCGCCGCACCACCCAAGCCGCGCCTCACCCCGCGCCTCTCACCCGCGCCGCCGCCCTTGTGCATCGCCGCCGCGCCCAACGCCGCCCAACCCCGCGCCCTAGTGCCGCCACCGCCACCATGCGTCACCGCGCCGCCGCCGCCCTGCGTCAACGCCGCCGTCGCCGCCGTTCGCCGGAGGTACCGCGCCGCGTCTCTTCTTTCCCTCGGTTCGGTTTTTCTTATAAACCGTTCCGATTCTTTTCTTCTCTACCGATTCGTTTTCTTTCCGATTTTTCGCTAAACCGTTCCGGTGTTCTAGATCGGTTTTTCGTTCGATCTCTTTTCCCGAAAACCCTAGATTGGTTTTCGTTCTTCTTTCGGACCGTTCGTCTCAACGAACGTGATCACCGATTATTTCCCGGTTAACGACGTCTGTTCGTATAACCGTTCTTCTTTTTCTTCTCGTCGGATTTATTCCGCGATCGCGATCTCAGATCCGATCTTCGTTCTAGTTTATCTTCTCGCTCGTTTATCGGAATTAGGTGATTCAAGCGCCTGGAGTTTCATCTCGAAACCGCCGTTTCGTCTAATCAACTTGAACAAGCTTTTGCTACAGTAAAATTTTGACCTAGATTCAACTTGCTAGAACTGAGTTGTTTTCTTCCGCCGTTTGTTTTTTGTCGTTTGTTCGGCTCGATCTTTCTTTGCAACCGGAGTTCTTAAGTTGAACTTTCTGGTTCGTTCTCTTGTTCGATTTTCCCTGTGCATTAGATGAGTACTTATTGTGTGGTTACTATTGCTTGCCTACGATAGATTGACCGGAGTATGACGATTAGATCTACCAAGAGTTTTGAGTGCGAATCATCTTCATCAACATTGCAGGCAAGTAACACTTGATCATATCTTTCCTACAACCCATGTTTTATTGCATTAGATCAAACCCTCAAACACTTGCATTGTTAGGATCTAATTAAATTGTGGGATGGGAAGTAGAAGAGGTAGTACGTATTACCTGTTACTTATGAAACCTTGGGAGTTACTTCTACGTTTGCTTATTATGCTATGCTATGCTAGTAGACGTGGATTGGGTGAGTGATATCCATGACAGATGTGAGATTGATAATTTTAATGGTTTATCTAAGGTGGCAACTTAAACACACATCTGGGTGGATTGAGGCACCTGATGTCTATCAGGACTTGCCTGTTTTTATTTTGGACCGCCACCCAGGCTCAAAGGGATCATAAGATTTTTCATGCTAGAAACTTCCGTGTGCAGCCACATGCTACTATGGGCTCTAGCATAGTTGACTAAGTTGTGCGAACTCTTACGGGGTAGACTAGCAGATGTAGGGGATGTAGGTGTACCGGTTTACCCCACATGTAAGGTGCTAGCGCTTCTGAAAGACTA
>NW_021170252.1:0-1652 GCF_002162155.2 Triticum dicoccoides
CGGTAAACCGGGCTGTAGCAGGCTAACAGGACTCCGGTAGACACCGCGTGACATTTCCTCGAAGGGACAGACACAGGAACGAAGAAGGACACATGTCGGCCAGCCTAAGTGTTCCGGAGCAGTAGCAAGCTACCAAGGCTCAGTGGAAGCACTAGGAGACATTTCCCGGTAAGAGAGGCTACCAAGGATAAACAACTAGATAGTCAGATCCCACACATACCAAGCATTTCATAACATACACACAATATGCTCGATATGTGCAAATACAACATGGCATCACAACATGACTCTACGACTCAAGTATTTATTCAATAGGCTCCGAGGAGCAAGATATTACAAACATGGGTCTCATGACCCAACATTCAGAGCATACAAGTCAAAGCACAAGCAGAAGCTTAACATGCCTGAGTACAGACATCTACAAATGAAAAAGGCTGAGAAGCCTGACTATCTACTAGATCCTGCCGAGGGCACAAGATCGTAGCTGAGATAACAAGCTAAACGTCGAAGTCCAAGCGGAACTACTAGTGAGACTGAAGTCTCTCTGCAAAAACAGAAAATAGGCAAACGTGAGTACAAATGTACCCAGCAAGACTTACATCAGAACTATCTACATATGCATCAGTATCAACAAAGGGATGGTGGGGTTTAACAGCAGCAAGCCAGCTTTGACTCGGTGGCTATCCTGAATTATGACTACAAGTAACTCGTTGAGGTGGTGCACACGAGTCCACATAATCACCATATCAATACACCACTATGGATCCGCTTCCATCTCCCTACGAGAACGCCATCCATAGCACTCATGCTTATCTTGCGCATTTTAGAGTATCCACTTTCACTTGTCTATGAACTGTTATAGGCAACCCAGAAGTCCTTTACCGCGGACACGGCTATTCAAATAGATGATGTTAACCCTGCAGGGGTGTACTTCTTCATACATGTTTCCACCACTTAGCGTCTGCACACGACATGTGCTCGGCAGACTTCAAGCGAAAGCCGATGTGGGTGTAGACCACGACCTACCTAAACACTTAAGTCTCTAGTCCAGGTTTATCGCCTATTCAGGTTCCATCCGCAGGGAGTCCGGTCGAAGTTTCCACATACGGCCCTGAATGATGTGTGGAGGGTTCCCGAGACACCAAACGGGCGCCCGGTACACCGTGCCACCTGTTTACCGCATCACAGCCCACCCCTCCGGTCAGCGCTACGCACGGCCTCCAGCATACTACAAACACCAGAAACTACTTGCAACTCCTGGACACAGGACAAGGGTGATTAAGAAGTCGGGGTCATATTTCAGGGCCCAATGCATGGTAGTAGTTGTTTCATGGATCACAAACACAGAACTCAGTTCCTAAGGATGGCTTCAATGAGACAACCCACCATGTACTCCTACATGGCCTCTCACCGCTACCTTTTACCAAATCGTGTTCACACACTTAGCTCACACACAGTAGGACATGTTCACACACCTCTGATTCATCCCCGACGAATCAGACCTGACTCAACTCTAAGCAGTAGCTGGCATGACAAACAAGCATGAATGAGTAGGCACAACAGGGCTCAAACAACTCCTACTCATGCTAGTGGGTTTCATCTATTTACTGTGGCAATGACAGGTAATGTAGAGAATAAGGGTTTCAACTACC
>NW_021170253.1:0-1270 GCF_002162155.2 Triticum dicoccoides
TGCCCGCTTATTCCGTAGTCCCTGTTTCGAGTTGCAAATATTAGCAACAGAACCAGTATCAAATACCCAGGTGCTACTGCGAGCTCTAGTAAGGTACACATCAATAACATGTATATCACATATACCTTTGTTCACCTTGCCATCCTTCTTATCCGCCAAATACTTGGGGCAGTTCCGCTTCCAGTGACCAGTCTGCTTGCAGTAGAAGCACTCAGTTTCAGGCTTAGGTCCAGACTTGGGTTTCTTCTCTTGAGCAGCAACTTGCTTGCCGTTCTTCTTGAAGTTCCCCTTTTTCTTCCCTTTGCCCTTTTTCTTGAAACTAGTGGTCTTGTTAACCATCAACACTTGATGCTCCTTCTTGATTTCTACCTCCGCAGCTTTCAGCATTGCGAAGAGCTCGGGAATAGTCTTGTTCATCCCTTGCATATTATAGTTCATCACGAAGCTCTTGTAGCTTGGTGGGAGTGATTGGAGAATTCTGTCAATGACGCAATCATCCGGAAGATTAACTCCCAATTGAATCAAGTGATTATTATACCCAGACATTTTGAGTATATGCTCACTGACAGAACTGTTCTCCTCCATCTTGCAGCTATAGAACTTATTGGAGACTTCATATCTCTCAATTCGGGAATTTGCTTGAAATATTAACTTCAACTCCTGGAACATCTCATATGCTCCATGATGTTCAAAACGTCGTTGAAGTCCCGATTCTAAGCCGTAAAGCATGGCACACTAAACTATCGAGTAGTCATCAGCTTTGCTCTGCCAAACATTCATAACATCTGGTGTTGCTCCAGCAGCAGGCCTGGCACCCAGCGGTGCTTCCAGGACGTAATTTTTCTGTGCAGCAATGAGGATAATCCTCAAGTTACGGACCCAGTCCGTGTAATTGCTACCATCATCTTTCAACTTTGCTTTCTCAAGGAACGCATTAAAATTCAACGGAACAACAGCACGAGCCATCTATCTACAATCAACATAAACAAGCAAGATACTATCAGGTACTAAGTTCATGATAAATTTAAGTTCAATTAATCATATTATTTAAGAACTCCCACTTAGATAGACATCCCTCTAATCCTCTAAGTGATTACGTGATCCAAATCAACTAAACCATGACCGATCATCACGTGAGATGGAGTAGTTTTCAATGGTGAACATCGTTATGTTGATCATATCTACTATATGATTCACGCTCGACCTTTCGGTCTCTGTGTTCCGAGGCCATATCTGCATATGCTAGGCTCGTCAAGTTTAACCTGAGTAT
>NW_021170254.1:0-862 GCF_002162155.2 Triticum dicoccoides
AAGCCTTGCAAGCATTGCAACTAATGAGTTAGTTGCGGGATGATGTATTACAGAACGAGTAAAGAGACTTGCCGGTAACGAGATTGAACTAGGTATTGGATACCGACGATCGAATCTCGGGCAAGTAACATACCGATGACAAAGGGAACAACGTATGTTGTTATGCGGTCTGACCGATAAAGATCTTCGTAGAATATGTAGGAGCCAATATGGGCATCCAGGTCCCGCTATTGGTTATTGACCGGAGACGTGTCTCGGTCATGTCTACATTGTTCTCGAACCCGTAGGGTCCGCACGCTTAAGGTTACGATGACAGTTATATTATGAGTTTATGCATTTTGATGTATCGAAGGTTGTTCGGAGTCCCGGATGTGATCACGGACATGACGAGGAGTCTCGAAATGGTCGAGACATAAAGATTGATATATTGGAAGCCTATATTTGGATATCGGAAGTGTTCCGGGTGAAATCGGGATTTTACCGGAGTACCGGGAGGTTACCGGAACCCCCCGGGAGCTATATGGGCCTTAGTGGGCTTTAGTGGAAAGGAGAAAGGGGCAGCCCAAGGTGGATGTGCGCCTCCCCCCTTCCCCTAGTCCTATTAGGACTAGGAGAAGTGGCCGGCCCCCTCTCTCTCTTTCCCCCCTCAAGGAGTCCTATTCCAACTAGGATTGGGGGGGGGGGGGATCCTACTCCCAGAGGGAGTAGGACTCTCCTGGCACGCCCTATGTGGCCGGCCAGCCTCCCCCACTTTGGTCCTTTATATACTGAGGCAGAGGCACCCCAGAAACACACAAGTTGATCCACGTGATCTATCCCTTAGCCGTGTGCGGTGCCCCCAGCCACCATAGTCCTCGATAAT
>NW_021170255.1:0-1548 GCF_002162155.2 Triticum dicoccoides
AAAAAAAACTCTATGGGCCCATGACTAGCTGGTGGGAAATTTAATACCACCTCACAAGTGGATTAGAGTTGAGAGGGAGCTCCTGTTCGGCACCTTAGGGCATGTACAATGGTTTTATCTTACTAATGTCACGTAGGATAAATGATGAGGTGGATGAGAGAGAAATCATAAGAGAAGGCGGCAAGAGATGATCTCTTAACACAATATGTCTCCCCACATTTTTAGGAATAACTAGTTATTGATGATAAGGCTAAGAAATGACCCATTGTAGACGTGTTTTTTTGTCATCTCTAAATTACATGCAAGATTTAAGATAAGACTACGTTATCGACCATTGTACATGTCCTAAGCGCCCGAACATGTAGCTGGCACCCGCAGCAGCGCCTTGCTGGGCCGGCCCGCGATGGAAAGCGTAGGAGACAAAATCGCTATAATAGAATGCAAAAAATGCAAAATCACTAATTAAGGAGTACTCCTTGCGAAGATCACTCCAACTTTCCCAGCTTGCGACAAGTGGCTTGTTGCATGTGCGTCATTTCTCGCAACCTGGGTGTTTTCCCTTTTTTTGTGGATCCGTTTATTAAAAATGTTTTATCTCTTAAACCGTGCATCCAAATCCGGAACCGCTTTCGCCATTGGATTCCTCACGTCGAGATCTTCGTAATTAGATCCCATGTTGATGGGTTTTGACGAACTATTTTTTCACGGAAAAACCGAACGAAAAACCGAACCGGGAACACGGGTTTTTTCCCTTTCCGACATAGGCACACCCGTGCCTCTAACGAAATCACAATCATGTCTCTCGCGGAAGCAAAACCATGCCTCTCGCAAAAGAAAAAAAAACAAAAAACCGCGTTTTTTTCCTTTACGAAAGAGGCACGCTCGTGACTCTCGCGAAAGCACAACCGTGCCTCTCGCGGAAGCAAAACCGAACCTCTCGCGAAGATGAAGCAAAACCGTGAATTTTTCTAAAAGTTCATCTTTTTCAACAAATAGTTCATCGATCTTGAAAAAAAGTTCATCGTTTTTTAAACAAGTTTATCGGTTTTGAAAAAAAGTTCATCGATTTTGAAAAAAAGTTCAGCGAGTTTGAAAAAATTTCACAAAATTGAAAGAAAAATTCATCACTCTTGAAAAAAATTCATCGAACTTAAAAAAAGTTCTTCAGATTTGGAAAACGTTCAACAAATTTGAAAAAAAAAGTGTATCAAATTTGAAGAAAAAGTTTATCAAATTTGAAAAGGTTCAATGAATTAGAAAAAAGTTCATAGAATTTGAAAAGGTTCATCAATTTAAAAAAATTGTGGATACATTCGAAAGAAAATCATCGAATGAGGAAGAAGGAAAAATGCAAAAAATGAAAAATGAAAACAGAAACAGAAAAAATGAAAAACAAACGGAAAACTAAAAAAACGAAAGTAAAGATGGTGAGGAAGATAAGTGATGGAACTACTGTATAAAGTTTGTGTGGCGGGGTGGTTATCACAGTGTGATGCGAGCCCGGAGATCTTTGGTTCGAGTCCCAGCTATCTCGAATTTTTTGCGCCT
>NW_021170256.1:0-990 GCF_002162155.2 Triticum dicoccoides
GTAAATAGCAATTGGCATATCACGTTGTGGTTCATGCGTAGGTAAGAAACGTTCTTGCTAGAAACCCATAGCAGCCACGTAAAACATGCAAACAACAATTAGAGGACGTCTAACTTGTTTTTGCAGGGTATGCTATGTGATGTGATATGGCCAAAAAGGATGTGATGAATGATATATGTGATGTATGAGATTGATCATGTTCTTGTAATAGGAATCACGACTTGCATGTCGATGAGTATGACAACCGGCAGGAGCCATAGGAGTTGTCTTTATTTATTTGTGACCTGCGTGTCAACTTAAACGTCATGTAATTACTTTACTTTATTGCTAACCGTTAGCCGTAGTAGTAGAAGTAATAGTTGGCGAGGCAACTTCATGAAGACACGATGATGGAGATCATGATGATGGAGATCATGGTGTCATGCCGGTGACGATGATGATCATGGAGCCCCGAAGATGGAGATCAAAAAGGAGCAAAGTGATGATGGCCATATCATGTCACTATTTGATTGCATGTGATGTTTATCATGTTTATACATCTTATTTGCTTAGAACGACGGTTGTAAATAAGATGATCCCTTACAACAATTTCAAGAAGTGTTCTCCCCTAACTGTGCACCGTTGCGACAGTTTGCTGTTTCAAAACATCACGTGATGATCGGGTGTTTTATTCAGACGTTCAAATACAACGGGTGTTGACGAGCCTAGCATGTACAGACATGGCCTCGGAACACATGCAAAACACTTAGGGTTAACTTGACGAGCCTAGCATGTACAGACATGGCCTCGGAACACGGAGACCGAAAGGTCGAACATGAGTCGTATAGAAGATACGATCAACATGAAGATGTTCACCGATGATGACTAGTCCGTCTCACGTGATGATCGGACACGGCCTAGTTTGACTCGGATCATGTAATCACTTAGATGACTAGAGGGATGTCTATCTGAGTGGGAGTTCATAAGATGAACTTAATTATCCTGAACATA
>NW_021170257.1:0-1305 GCF_002162155.2 Triticum dicoccoides
GCCGGCGACGAGAACACCGACTTCGTGCAGATCGCCAGCGGCGACCAGGTCAAGTTGGCCAGGTTGAGGGAGATCCGTTCTTGGTTTGACAACACAAGGCAGATGAATTGGACGGCAATGGCCACTCTCAAGAATATGACGAAGAAGGAGAGGGCAAAGCTTTGCCCCCCGCCCGCACAACCGATTGACAAGATCGAGATCCTCCTCTGGGCGATGGAGCAGGCCAATTCGTCCAGCGAGTGGACCAGGCGGAGGTGGTGGGCGTTCAGATCCAGGGTAGAGCATCCACTGGATCAGGAACCCACCATGCACGAGGTGCCGTTGCAGATTGTGCAGCCTCCAACCGAGTCACCGGAGACTCCGAAGCGCAAGATGAGGAGGACAGTGGTCGCGACCTCGCTTCCCCGCCGTTCTCCATGCTTCCCTCGCCGCTCTCCTCGTCTGAACGGCGGCGGTAGCTATGTTTAGAGTAAGCTTCCCCACTCCTCATCTTCCTACTGCTCGTGCTTACATTGTGGTGATACTGATCGTAATAGCTCAGAGAGGGAATGCTAGATGGCATTTTAATCTCAATGAATTACATGAATATTTGAGTACATGGATTTGGAGGATGGATTATGATGTATGTGAACCCTAGGTATCATATGAACCCTAGGAAAAATTAGTAATGTTCTAGTGGTAGACACTGAAATATTTCGGTACACACCGGTAGGCACTGAAATATTTCGGAACTGCCCTAGGCAAAATTTGTAATGTTGTAGTGGTGGACACTGAAATATTTCGGTACACACCGGTAGGCACTGAAATATTTCGGTACTGCCCTAGGAAAAATTTGTAATGTTGTAGTGGTAGACACTGAAATATTTCGGTACACACCGGTAGGCACTGAAATATTTTGTTACTACAATTTCAGTACACACCGATGCACACTGAATTATTTCAGTACTGCAGTTTCAGTACACACTGAAATATTTCAGTACTGCAAATTCTATACAATGTTGGCATTTTGTCATTTATGTGTGAATCAATCCATGCATCATATGGCATAACTTTGTACATGAGTTTGGGTCAATTTCATGTCTATTTATTGTTAAAATTATTGTCATGCCATGAAACACAAGACAAGTCACTGACCCAAGCTTGCAAAGATGACATATCAATGTTGCTGATATGCACGTTTTCACCAAGTCTTGTGTCTGAATTAAAACTGAGCATTTTTTCTTGATGGTATCCATGGATCTAGAACTCCTATGAATTTGCTCATGTTGGATGTTTTATTCTCCATCATTTGTACTAGCATTCTGT
>NW_021170258.1:0-1240 GCF_002162155.2 Triticum dicoccoides
GGCGAACGGCGGCGACGGTGGTGTTCGGCCGTGTGAGAGAGAGAGCGAGGGAGAGGAGGGGAGAGCCGGGGGAGAGTGAGAGAGAGCAGGGGGGGAGGCGTGGCGTCGTCCAGGGCATCGAGGCGAGGAGGGGAGGGCAGGCAGGCAGGGAGAGAGGTGGCGTGGCGCGGTGGCGGGCGCGCGCGCCGGCCACACTCCCCTCCCTCTGTCGGGACGAAGACGACAGAGGAGGGAGGCGGGCTGGGCCGCCTGCTGGCTGGGCCGGCCAGCTCGATGGGCTGCACAGGGAGGAGCCCAGGTAAGCTTCTCCCTTTTATTTTTTTTCTGTTTTCTAATTTCTGACATTTGTTTTGATTTAAATAATATATTAAATCATTTATTTAGCTTATGCCAATTTTTGCAGGGGCTAGATATATAATTCCAGAGCTCCTTTATAATTGGCATAATATTTGGACATATATTAATATATATAGAAATATATTTCCAATGCAAATATTTATGCATTAATTCCAAATGCCCAAAATAAATGTCCATGAGCCACTAAAAATAGTGGTTTGATTTTTATCTCTGTCCAATATTTTCAGAGAGCAACATGAGCATTTTCTTCGACCCTTTTGGAGAAATTTTTTTTTGGATCATTTTCAAAATGATTCTGAGGGTTTCACAGATCCCCATTTCAAGTTTCTGATGAAAGAGTAAACATGATGCAACACTCTAATGCATGACTAGCTAGGGTGTGACAACTCACCCCCACTCAAAAGAATCTCGTCCCGAGATTTGGGTTCCTCCGGGAAGAAGGCGGGATACTCAAGTCGAAGACGATCCTCCCTTTCCCAAGTTGCTTCATCCTCAGAATGGTGCGACCATTGAACCTTGAGAAACTTGATATTATGACGTCGAGTGGTACGTTCGGCCTGATCGAGGATACGAATGGGGTACTCTCGATATGTAAGATTATCCTGGAGATCAAGCGTTTCGTGGTCCACTTCACGGATAGGATCCGAGAAGCAACGCCTGAGTTGAGAAACGTGGAAGACATCGTGGACTCTGGAGAGATGCGGAGGTAGTTCCAACTGGTAGGCAACTTCTCCTCGTTTGGCGAGAATGCGAAAAGGTCCAATGTAACGAGGAGCCAATTTGCCTTTGATACCGAAACGATGGGTTCCCTTCAGAGGGGTGACCCGAAGATAAGCCTTCTCGTCAACCTCGAAAGTCATAGCCTTATGTTTTCGGTCATATT
>NW_021170259.1:0-1111 GCF_002162155.2 Triticum dicoccoides
CATCCGACATGTTACCCCGGTCTTCGTCCCTTATCCTTGCCCCTCCCAGCTCCACTACAAAGACGATTGTACATTGCTTTGGCCGCTCCCTCTCAACTACGGAGACGAGTTTAACGCGGTTTCCACCCCTCCCTCTCAACCGCACCAGTGCACGCTTGCCGCGCCACAACGCCGACGCTGGACCCGTGAATCGTGAGCACCCAGCTATGACTTACCGCACTCGTGCAAAATAATAAAACACGGTAAATATATTACTTACACGTGCGTTTTGTTTTGCAAGCGGCGCGAAAAAAATTAAAAAGGGAATGCAACACGAGGACTTCCCAGGAGGTCACCCATCCTAGTACTACTCTCGCCCAAGCACGCTTAACTTCGGAGTTCTGATGGGATCCGGTGTTTTAGTGCTGGTATGATCGCATCCGACATGTTACCCCGGTCTTCGTCCCTTATCCTTGCCCCTCCCAGATCCACTACAAAGACGATTGTACATTGCTTTGGCCGCTCCCTCTCAACTACGGAGACGAGTTTAACGCGGTTTCCACCCCTCCCTCTCAACCGCACCAGTGCACGCTTGCCGCGCCACAACGCCGACGCTGGACCCGTGAATCGTGAGCACCCAGCTATGACTTACCGCACTCGTGCAAAATAATAAAACACGGTAAATATATTACTTACACGTGCGTTTTGTTTTGCAAGCAGCGCGAAAAAAATTAAAAAGGGAATGCAACACGAGGACTTCCCAGGAGGTCACCCATCCTAGTACTACTCTCACCCAAGCACGCTTAACTTCGGAGTTCTGATGGGATCCGGTGCTTTAGTGCTGGTATGATCGCATCCGACATGTTACCCCGGTCTTCGTCCCTTATCCTTGCCCCTCCCAGCTCCACTACAAAGACGATTGTACATTGCTTTGGCCGCTCCCTCTCAACTACGGAGACGAGTTTAACGCGGTTTCCACCCCTCCCTCTCAACCGCACCAGTGCACGCTTGCCGCGCCACAACGCCGACGCTGGACCCGTGAATCGTGAGCACCCAGCTATGACTTACCGCACTCGTGCAAAATAATAAAACACGGTAAATATATTACTTACACGTGCGTTTTGTTTTGCAA
>NW_021170260.1:0-593 GCF_002162155.2 Triticum dicoccoides
AGAGGGCGAGGGCGAGGGCAAGGGCGAGGGCGAGGGCGAGGGCGAGGGCAGCGGCGGCGGCGGCGGTGGATCGAGAGGGAGAGAACTGGCGAGGGGGATCGGGCGAAGGGGGGATCGGGCGAAGGGGGGATCGGGCAAAGGGGGGCCACAATACTAATGGCGCACCTCACCGCGGTGCGCCATTAGCATGTCCATACTAATGGCGTACCTCACCGTGGTGCGCCATTAGTATTTTTTTTATTTCACCTCGAGCCAAAAGGTTATGTAGTACCAGAACCTATCTATGTCAAGCCCACTCTACTAGCTCGACTGGTCAGCAGCCAGTTCTCACACCAGGAGGTCCTGGGTTCGACTCCCAGGCTCCACAATTTTTTTTAGCATTTAAAAAGCTGTTTGATACTTATTTATGTTTAAATATGTTCAAACTTGTTTAAATAATAACAGTAATATTTTTTTTATAAGACAGTAGCATTTAAAAAGCTGTTTGATACTAATTTTTTTATAAGACGGTGCGCGGGGTGCGGGGGGTCGGCGGCGGCGGTTGAGTAGGGGAATCGAGGGTGCGGGGGGTCGGCGGCGGCGGCCGGTGGACT
>NW_021170261.1:0-1046 GCF_002162155.2 Triticum dicoccoides
TTAGTTGGATAGCTTCTCTGGTAGGAGAGTTTAGCTGTGTTCTTCTTTGCTTGGGTTGACGTAGTATGTTCTAATGAAATCAAGACACAATGATCTTAGTTTCGAGAAAACAAAGACGTTTCAATTTTTGAGTGAAGTGTATTAGAGGTCCCAAAACCATTCTGGGGGTATCATATAGGTCTCTGAACATTGAAAATCCATGTCCAAAGGATTAGAGTCCTCCAAAATTTCTTTAAAAATCCTTTGAATCAAAGAGGCCCTAAATGGGTCAAAGGTGTGTCTCCAGTGCGAGACATTTTGAATGTCGGAAAGTGCGTGCACATTAGCCACACAAGCATATCACATACTCGCATCCCATGTTGACATGGAGTGCATCATGCTCCATGGTATGGGCCGAACCAACTGACAACTTGAGGAACGGAGGGCTAAACATACTATGATGTGGGTAGCTCTACTGAGGAGACTATCCTTATAAAAGCTTGCAGAAAAAAGAAGAATGTTTTTATTAAAAGAAAAGAATCACGTGGCCAAATCCCTCGCCTCACATAGAAGATGAAATGAACATGAGTTGGTGGACGAAATATATAAGATTTATGAGCATTGGTTCAGTAGCAGAAATAGGCCCCTTCCATTGTTACTTTCCTCACGTGGCACAACATTTTCTGGATCAATTAACAAGGAGCTACATGGCATGATTTGGACTTAGCATGCACTCTCAGATATCATCTCAGTTTATGCGTGAAAAGCAATGTGATTTGTTAATCTATATTGCCATATGTAGTGCTAGCGATTGTGTGAAAAATTGCATAAATAATGTTAAAGAGTATGTATTGTATAAAATAGTCGACCTAGAAAATAAAAGAAAAATGGTGCTTCTAATGATGACGGGCTTTATATATAAAGCAACAACCACAACAAGTACGCAGCCGAATGATACAAGATGGTGAGATAACCCTCGTACAACGCCGATACAAAGATAAACGGATCCCATGAAACGCAAGCGACTATGCTACCAAAAGAATACATTGGAAGAGCATAATACAGCA
>NW_021170262.1:0-1157 GCF_002162155.2 Triticum dicoccoides
GTCGTGACAAGAGGATAAAAGATCTATGATATGATCATAGAGATGAATATCTGAATCACGAGTTTGGCACAGAATTAAGACATTGTGGAAATTGTTTCACAACTGATACAGCCTGGAACACCATAGTGTGATGGTGTGTCCAAACGTCATAGTTGCACCCTATTGGATATGGTGCATACCATGATGTCTCTTATCGAGTTACCACTATCGTTCATGGGTTAGGCATTAGAGACAACCACATTCACTTTAAATAGGGCACCACATAATTTCGTTGAGACGACACCGTATGAACTATGGTTTGGAGAAACCTAAGTTGCCGTTTCTTGAAAGTTTGGGGCTGCGACGCTTATGTGAAAAGGTTTCAGGTTGATAAGCTCGAACCCAAAGCAGATAAAATGCATCTTCATAAGACACCCAAAAACAGTTGGGTATACCTCCTAATTCAGATCCGAAAGCAATAGGGATTGTTTCTTGAATCGGGTCCTTTTTCGAGGAAAGGTTTCTCTCGAAAAGTTGAGTGGGAGGATGGTGGAGACTTGATGAGGTTATTGAACCGTCACTTCAACAAGTGTGTAGCAGGGCACAGGAAGTTGTTCCTGTGGCACGTACACCAACTGAAGTGGAAGCTTATGATAGTGATCATGAAACTTCGGATCGAGTCACTACCAAACCTCGTGGGATGACAAGGATGCGTACTACTTCAGAGTGGTACGTAATACTGTCTTGGAAGTCATGTTGCTAGACAACAATGAACCTACGAGCTATGGAGAAGCGATGGTGGGCCCGGATTCCGATAAATGGCTCAAGGCCATAAAACCCGAGAGAGGATCCATGTATGAAAACAAAGTGTAGACTTTGGAAGAACTACTTGATGGTCGTAAGGCTGTTAGGTACATATGGATTTTGAAAGGAAGACAGACAATGATGGTAAGTGTCACCATTGAGAAAGCTCGACTTGTCGTTAAGATGTTTTTCGACAAGTTCAAGGAGTTGACTACGATGAGACTTTCTCACTCGTAGCGATGCTAAGAGTCTGTTGGAATTATATTAGCAATTACTGCATTATTTATGAAATCTTGCAGATAGGATGTCAAAACATTGTTTCCTCGACGATTCTTGAGGAAAGGTTGTATGTGATACAACCGGAAGGTTTTGTC
>NW_021170263.1:0-1218 GCF_002162155.2 Triticum dicoccoides
AGAGGTAGGGCATCGTTTGCTTCCGTCACAACATTGGCTGCACCGTTGCTCGATGTTGCTGGTAGGTGCCGACGAAGAACCGCCGGCGAGTGCTTCGGCGATGTTACAGGTTGCACGATGTCTTCAACGCGTCCACCTCAAGGAGCCGCCAGCAAGTGCTCCGTCTTCACGGAAGAACGCACGGCTTGATAGGCGTGCTTCTTCTTGAATGATGTTTCTCTTGTGCGATGAAGCGGACACGGGCTCCGTAGAACGGTGATGGCGACCTCAGTGCCATCGACCTCCACGCCATGGTGGCGGCTTGATAACATCGACAACGGGCAACGTCGTGGCATGCTCCACTTCGTCGTCTTCCGCTGCCTCATCATGATGAAGTAGATGTGAGGAGTGATGAGGCCCTCGGTGCCGTCGAGCTACATGGAGTCACCGTGACGAAGGGGATGACATCTCGGCGACCTCCGTGTCGTCGGCTTCCATGGGGCCGGCTTGACGACATCGACGACAGGCTCTTCGTGGCGTGCTCCATATCATCGTCCTCCGCGGCACCCTCGTGATAAAGCGGTCGCGAGTGATGATGACGATCTCCGTGGCGTCCACCATCTAGCGGTGATGAGCAGGTGGCGGCCTTCGTGGCGTCGACCTCCGGGGCATCGGCCTCCGTGGCGTCAGCGTCCATAGCGCGGGCTTGGTGAAGATGAGCTCCAGAGACGCGTCGCCCTCGTCGAGCGGTGATGAGTGGGGGGCGGCCACCATGGCGTCGACCTCTGTGACACCGACCTCGGTGACCTCGACGGTGGGCGGCGTCGTGGCGTGCTCGGTGCCATCGTCTTGGCCGAACCGTCCTGACGAGGTGAACAACAGGCGGTGATGACGACCTCTTCGTCGTTCTTTGCGGTGCTGGCTTGGTGAAGATGAGATCCGGGGACGCGTCGTCCTCATCGCGCGGTGATGACTGGGGTGGCCACAGTGGCGTCGACCTCTGTGACACCGACCTCGGTGGCATCAGCATCCATAGCGCGGGCTTGGTGAAGATGAGCTCCGGCGACGTGTCGTCCTCGTCGCGCGGTGATGACTGGGGTGGCCACCGTGGCGTCGACCTCCGGGGCATCGACCTGGCGACCTCGACGGTGGGCGGCGTCGTGGCGTGCTCCGTGTCGTCGTCTTGGCCTAACCGTCGTGACGAGGCGAACAACATGTGGTGATGACGACCTCTTTGTC
>NW_021170264.1:0-739 GCF_002162155.2 Triticum dicoccoides
CACATCTTGCACCTGTTCAGTCATCATTTGCTGAAACTTATCATGAAGCTCCTTGTTCGATAAATTCTCCCAGTCAATCTCGTCGGCTTGTGATCCTGGCATGGTTAGCAGCAATAGAAACACACAAGAATATGATCCTACAGACTACGAACAAGTGGTGGTGGTGGGTGTCACAAATCCGTCAAGCAAATCTCAAATTCTTACCAGTTCTTACCCAGCAGCAGGCGGTGATCGGCAACCGTTGTAGTCAAAAACTCTCAAAGCTTGGATAGAGCGATTACCAGGGAGAGTCAAACGCACGACGTAGATGTATGTGGAGCGGGGAAGGCTTATAATATGGTAGCAAAAAGGGTCAGCAATAATCAATTCAGAGATGCAAAGTTGAATAAACGCTCAACGACGGTACTGTGCTGGTCCTAGCCTAGACTGTGCTAGAGACGCGAGCCTAGAACATTAACAAAATCACGGCGCGGCACGTAAACAAGGGAAAAGCACACTCTGGATTTTTTTTTCGCTCTTTTTTTTTTGCGCTCTTTTTTTTTTGCGCTGCCTTTTTTTTTTGCGAAAAATCACTATAATGGCGAGTGTCTCAAAACTCTTCCTAGCTCAAACTGACAGGATGGGCACGAAATTTTTTCGACCAATTTTTTTTTTTTCGACTGCCCGGACCCAAAAACTGGAAACGGGTCAAAAAAAACTTCCTATAATGGCACCTGTCTCAAAACACTCAGAAACACCT
>NW_021170265.1:0-1083 GCF_002162155.2 Triticum dicoccoides
AAAAATGGATCCTTTCTGGAGAAGGAGTTTCTCTCGAAAGAAGTGAGTGGGAGGAAAGTAGAACTTGATGAGGTAACTGTACCTGCTCCCTTATTGGAAAGTAGTTCATCACAGAAATCAGTTCCTGTGACAAATACACCAATTAGTGAGGAAGCTAATGATATTGATCATAAAACTTCAGATCAGGTTACTACAGAACCTCGTAGGTCTTCCAGAGTAAGATCTGCACCAGAGTGGTGTAGTAATCATGTTCTGGAAGTCATGTTACTAGACCATGATGAACCTACGAACTATGAGGAAGCGATGATGAGCCCAGATTCCGCGAGATGGCTTGAGGCCATAAAATCTGAGATATGATCCATGTATGACAACAAAGTATGGACTTTGATTGACTTGCTCGATGATCAGCAAAGCCATGTTAAATAAATGGATCTTCAAGAGGAAGACGGACACTGATAGTAGTGTTACTATCTACCAAGCTCGACTTGTTGCAAAAGTTTTTCAACAAGATCAAGGTGTTGAATACGATGAGGTTTTCTCACTCGTATCGATGCTTAAGTCTATCTGAATCATGTTAGCAATTGCCACATTTTATGAAATCTGGCAAATGGATGTCAAAACTACATTCCTTAATGGATTTATTAAAGAAGAGTTGTATATGATGCAACCAGAAGGTTTTGTCAATCCTAAAGGTGCTAACAAAATGTGCAAGCTCCAGCGATCCATCTATGGACTGGTGCAAGCATCTCAGAGTTGGAATATACGCTTTGATAAGTTGATCAAAGCATATAGTTTTATATGGACTTACGATGAAGCCTGTATTTACAATAAAGTGAGTGGGAGCACTACAGCCTTTCTGATTAGTATATGTGAGTGACATATTGTTGATCAGAAATGATGTAGAATTTTTTCTGCAAAGCATAAAGGAGTGTTTTAAAGGAGTTCTTTAAAAAGAAAAGACCTCAGTAAAAAGCTACTTATATATTGAGCATCAAGATCTATTGAGATAGATCAAGACGCTTGATAAGATTTTCAATGAGTACATACCTTGGCAAGATTTTGAAATAGTTCAAAATGGAACAG
>NW_021170266.1:0-2296 GCF_002162155.2 Triticum dicoccoides
TGACAAGAGGATAAAATGTCTATGATATGATCATAGAGATGAATATCCGAGTTACGAGTTTTGGCACACAATTAAGACATTGTGGAAATTGTTTCGCAATTAATACCGCCTGGAACACCATAGTGTGATGGTGTGTCCGAACATCATAGTTGCACCCTATTGGATATGGTGCGTACCATGATGTCTCTTATCGAATTACCACTATCGTTCATGGGTTAAGCATTAGAGACAACCACATTCACTTTAAATAGGGCACCACGTAATTCCGTTGAGATGACACCGTATGAACTATGGTTTAGAGAAACCTAAGTTGTCGTTTCTTAAAGGTTTGGGGCTGCGAAGCTTATGTGAAAAAGTTTCAGGTTGATTAAGCTCGAACCCAAAGCGGACAAAATGCATCTTCATAGGACACCCAAAACAGTTGGGTATACCTCCTAATTCAGATCCGAAAGCAATATGAATTGTTTCTAGAATCGGGTCCTTTCTCGAGGAAAGGTTTCTCTCGAAAGAGTTGAGTGGGAGGATGGTGGAGACTTGATGAGGTTATTGAACCGTCTCTTCAACTAGTGTGTGGCAGGGCACAGGAAGTTGTTCCTGTGGCACCTACACCAATTGAAGTGGAAGCTTATGATATTGATCATGAAACTTCGGATCAAGTCACTACCAAACCTCGTGGGATGACAAGGATGCGTACTACTTCAGAGTGGTACGTAATCCTGTCTTGGAAGTCATGTTGCTGGACAACAATGAACCTACGAGCTGTGGAGAAGCGATGGTGGGCCCGAATTCCGACAAATGGTTAGAAGCCATGAAATCCGAGATAGTATCCATATATCAGAACAAAGCATGGACTTTGATGGACTTGCCCGATGATCGGCAATCCATTGAGATAAATGGATCTTTTAAGAAGAAGACAGACGTGGATGGTAATGTCACCATCTATGAAGCTCGACTTGTGGCGAAGTGTTTTCCGACAAGTTCAAGGAGTTGACTACGATGAGATTTTCTCATCCGTAGCGATGCTTAAAGTCCGTCGGATTCATGTTAGCATTAGCTGTATTTATGAAATCTGGCAGATGGATGTCAAAACGAGTTTCCTTACCAGTTTTCGTGAGGAAAGGTTGTATGTAATACAATCAGAAAGTTTTTGTCGATCCTAAGGATGCTAAAAGGTATGCTAGCTCCAGCGATCCTTCTAAGGACTGGAGTGAGCATCTCGGAGTTGGAATGTATGCTTTGATGATGATCAAAGATTTTGGGTTTGTACAAAGTTTATGAGAAACTTGTATTTCCAAAGAAGTGAGTGGGAGCACTATAGAATTTCTGATGAGTATATGTTGTTGACATATTGTTGATCAGAAATGACGTAGAATTTCTGGAAAGCATATAGGGTTATTTTGAAAGTGTTTTTCAATGGAAAGCCTGGATTAAGCTACTTGAACCTTGAGCATCAAGATCTATAAGGATAGATCAAAATGCTTAATAATACTTTCAAATGAGCACATACCTTGACATGATCTTGAAGGTGTTCAAGATGGACCAGTCAAAGAAGGAGTTCTTGCCTGAGTTGTAAGGTACGAAAAAAGCTCGACCACGGCAGAATAGAGAGAAAGGACGAAGGTTGTCCCCTATGCTTAAGACGTAGGCTCTTCAGTATGCTATGCTGTGTACCGCACCTGAAGTGTGCCTTGCCATGAGTCAGTCAAGGGGTACAAGAGTGATCCAAGAATGGCTCACAGACAGCGGTCAAAGTTATCCTTAGTAACTAGTGGACTAAGGAATTTTCTCGATTATGGAGGTGGTAAAAGAGTTCGTCGTAAAGGTTACGTCGATGCAAGCTTGACACCTATCCGGATAGCTCTGAGTAGAGATACCGGATACATATAATGGAGCTACAATTTAGGATAGCTCCAAGTAGAACAGTTATTTGGAATAGCTCCAAATAGAGCGTGGTAGCTGCATCTAGGAGATGACATAGAGATTTGTAAAGCACACACGGATCTGAAAGGTTCAGACCCGTTGACTAAAACCTCTCTCACAAGCAACATGATCAAACATAAAACTCATTGAGTGTTAATCACATAGTGATGTGAACTAGACTACTGACTCTAGTAAACTCTTGGGTATTAGTCACATGGCGATGTGACCTGTGAGTGTTAATCACATGGCGATGTGAACTAGATTATTGACTCTAGTGCAAGTGGGAGACTGTTGGAAATATGCCCTAGAGGCAATAATAAAAGTATTATTATTATATTTCCTTGTTCATGATAATTGTCTTTTATTCATGCTATAA
>NW_021170267.1:0-1789 GCF_002162155.2 Triticum dicoccoides
CTGAAAGGAATGGGCATTCCGATGTCCCGACTGAGCACTAGTAACATGAGCTTTCATGGGGTTATTCCAGGAAAGAAAGCCGAGTCACTCGGCCAAATAGCCCTGGACGTGGTGTTTGGTGATTCGAAACATTTTCGCAAAGAAAAGTTGACGTTTGAGGTCGTGGATTTTCAGAGTGCATATCATGCCATTTTGGGGAGACCAGCTTACGCACGGTTCATGGCTCGACCATGTTACGTGTACCTCAAATTGAAGATGCCCGGCCCCAAAGGAGTGATCACTGTCACCGGTGATAGGAAAAAGGCAGAAGAGTGCTTTCAGAAGGGCTCCAAGATTGCTGATTCCCAGGTGACAGCGGTCGAGTTCGAGGAATACAAGCAAAACGCAGATCCGAGTGACTTGCTGCGATCAAAGAAACCCGCCACAGAGTCCGCATTCCAGTCGTCCGGTGAGACGAAGCCTGTCCACATTCACCCGACCGACCCCGATGCAGCTCCGACCCGCATCTCCACAACACTCGACCCAAAATAGGAAGAAGCGCTCATCCAGTTCCTCCGTGAGAACTGGGACATTTTTGCATGGAAGCCCGCTGACATGCCAGGTGTTCCCAGGGGACTGGCTGAGCATCGCCTAAGAGTCGACTCATCTGCAAAACCAGTCAAAGAGCATCTTCGGCGGTCCGCCGTCCAGAAGAGAAAAGCCATTTGCGAAGAAGTGGCTCGACTGTTGGCGGCAGGATTTATCCGAGAGATATACCACTCCGAGTGGCTCGCTAATGTCGTCATGGTCCCTAAGAAGGACAAGTCGCTCCGAATGTGCATTGATTTCAAGCACATCAACCGGGCCTGCCCGAAAGATCATTTTCCTCTCCCTCGCATAGATCAAATTGTTGACTCGACCGCGGGATGCGAGAGGCTATCCTTTTTAGATGCCTACTCCGGGTACCACCAGATCCGTCTGTACGGACCCGATGAGGTAAAAACAGCTTTCATCACTCCATTCGGGTGCTTCTGCTATATCACCATGCCATTTGGCCTCAAGAATGCCGGAGCCACATTTATGCGAATGATTCAGAAGTGTCTACTCACTCAAATCAGTCGGAATGTGGAAGCATATATGGATGATATTGTTGTCAAATCACGAAAAGGTTCCGACCTGCTCGCTGATCTCGCCGAAACATTTGCCAACCTCAGAAGATATGATATCAAGCTCAATCCATCAAAGTGCACATTTGGAGTTCCTGGTGGCAAGTTACTTGGTTTTCTCGTTTCTGAACGGGGAATCGACGCTAACCCAGAAAAGATTGGCACTATTCTCCGAATGAAACGCCCTGTGCGAGTGCACGATGTCCAGAAGCTTACTGGATGCTTGGCCGCATTAAGTCGATTCATCTCACGACTCGGTGAGAAGGCATTGCCTCTTTACCGACTGATGAAGAAGACAGACAAGTTCGAGTGGACTCCAGAAGCTGATGCAGCGTTTGCCGAGCTCAAAACTCTGCTCTCCACCCAGCCGGTGCTTGCTGCTCCAATCAGCAAAGAGCCTCTGTTGCTCTATATCGCAGCCACAGGACAAGTCGTCAGTACTGTGCTAACGGTCGAGCGGGAAGAAGAAGGAAAAGCTCTCAAAGTTCAGCGCCCAGTGTATTATTTGTCTGAAGTCTTGACTCCATCCAAGCAGAGATATCCTCATTATCAGAAGCTTGTGTATGGAATATACATGACCACAAAGAAGGTTGCTCATTATTTCTCTGATCATTCCATCACAGTCGTCAGCGACGCTCCACTAT
>NW_021170268.1:0-959 GCF_002162155.2 Triticum dicoccoides
GGTGTGTCTGTGCAGTCCGAATCTGAATCCAGAACGTGAGAGACTTGGACTCTATCTTCTCTTGGGCCAAAAGTGACGTGAGAGAACTTTTTGGACAGCAAATAAACATCTCTTTCTTCCTTATCTTCATATGTGGATTGTACAAATGTCCCATACACCTGCAATTAGACAAAACACAAAAGTGTGTGAAGTATTTTTGTTCTGGATAACATAAATAGATTATTGAATAGTTTGCACTAGAAATCACCTGACAAATATGCATATATGCAATATTTTTGGTCATATCCAAGGTAGTCATGTCCTCATCATCCTCCCCTTCTTGAAAATAAAGCCGTCCTCGGCGTTGCTTAATCTGAAATGTGGCTAACAAAAGAGACAAGGTGTACATGTTGTATATGTATATGTCATCCATTTTTACTTCCCTTGATTTTTGCATATATAACACATGAATACATGAGTAACTTGCATAGTTCATAAAATCTAAAGCCAAAAAATTAGCACAAGAAGTAGAAGGCATGAAAATATTACAACTCAGTTTGCACATATAAGTGAAGCTCTTATTCATTTCAAAAGATTGACAATGTTCATCATTAAACCATCCCAACATTAGTGAATAAACCTTACTTGCATCAAATTTACATGCTACAACATGCTTAAATAAGCAAACATGCAATAAGTCATTCAACACAGAATCATCACCAAGATTAGAGGTCATATCAAAATGATTAAACATTGGTTCTTTTGCATCAATAGTTAATTCAATGGGTGCACTCAAAATTGTTGGTATTTCAGTTGTTTGATCACATGGCAAAGTCAAATTATCAACGTAGTCCTCTAAAATAGGTGGTGTGATCAAAGTAGTGGGTAGCTCATCAGATGGTGCATTCAAATTGACAAGGCATTCATCATTCTCATGTAGAGATGGAAGATCAGTACCTTTGTCATTACCTCTTATGATC
>NW_021170269.1:0-1782 GCF_002162155.2 Triticum dicoccoides
CCCTCGCTCTCTCTCTCCCGTGTCCGAACGCACCGTCGCCGCCGTTCGCCATAGCCGCCGCCACCGGCCTCCCCTCGCCTCCCCGACACGCTCCCCAGCTCCGCCGCGACCCCCTCTACCTCCTCGTCAAGCCACAAGACGCCAGACGCCCTGTGGAGCCGCCGTCGCCATCGTCTTCCTCCTCGGGCTCCGACCACCATCGCCGTCGATTCGCCGTCTCCAGCGCGTCCCCGAGCCCGCTTCGACGCCCACTGCAACCGCGGTGAGCTCCGCCACCGTTTCCCCCTCTTTTCCCCCTCGTTCCCGCGCCGTAACCCCGTTTCCCACCACGGCCGAACCTCCGCCGTCGCCGAGCTCGCCGTCGACGCAGCTCCGGTGACCATTTGGTCACCCCGGCGAGTCCAACGAGTCCGTAAGGCCCCGTAGAGCATCCCTAGCGCCTTGCTTCGCTCGCCTTCGAGCTCCAACCACGTTTCCGTGCACGACCGAACCCCGGCGGCCGCAGCCGAGCTCGCCGCCGTCGACTCCGGCCACCCCAGGCCCAGCCACGGCCACCGCCCGACGCGCCATCGAGCTGGCTTTCCAACGCACCTAGCCGCACGCCGTTTGGAGCACCACAGAGGAAACCCAAGGCACTTGTACGCCGCGGACCTCGCCGGCGACTAACCGCCAGCGGGTTTGACCTGTTTGACCTGGGGTTTGACCCCCCCAGAGTCACTGACGCGTGGGCCCCGTCGGCCAGGTGGTTAGATTAGCGCTAATCACTGTTAGTTAACCCCCCCTGACACTGACCAGTGGGCCCCAGCGCCACTAACCCTTAATTAGGATTAAACTAACCTCTGTTAAACCCCCCTGTCACTGACGTGTGGACCCCACACGTCAGGTTTGACCCCAGCCAGCCGCAGTTGACCGCTGACGTCGTGCTGATGTCATCCTGGCGCAATATATATATTTCTGGATTTAATTAAATCAGGAAATTCCAGAATATAATTTAAACTTCAAAAATTCATAACTTTTATTCTGTAACTCCAAATCAGACAAATTATATATGAAAAATGATCAGAAAAATCCAATCTATCCATCTGTACTATTTTCATGCATGACTAAACAAGTTAACTTGATGTTTAATGCAGAACAAGGAAAAGCACTTTAAAAGGCCATGTTTGAGTTTGAAATTTGAATCTTTGATTCAAATTGGTTCAAACCCTTCTGGTTTTAGTTGCATTAGCCCAACACACTCATATTGCCATGTTTCATGCATGCATCATATTGTTGCACATCGTTTGGTGATGGTTGTATATCGGTGTCCTTTGCGACAGGTTCTGCCTCCGAGGAGTACCGTGATTACCCTAACGAAGAACCGTATCAGTGCATCGAACCATCAGGCAAGCAACCAACCATTTGATCATATCGATACAATCCCATGATCTCGCTCCTGCTCTCTTTTACTGCATTAAGACAACGCGTTTCAAACTGCTGTGTGCTACGGTAGTTGAACCCATTTCCTCTGCATGACCTGTCATTGCCACAGTAACTAGATGAAACCCACTAGCATGTGTAGGAGTTGATTGAGCCATATGTATGTGTTGTTCCTACCTTGCTATGCCTGCTATGCTTAGAGTCGGGTCAGGTCTGGTTCATCTGGGTGATGGGCTAGAGTGAAATGATTATGTCGGTAATGAGAGTGGTGTGGTGAACACGATTTGGTAAAGGTATCGATGAGAGGCCATGTAGGAGTACATGGTGGGTTGTTTCATTGAAGCCGACCTTAAGCACTGAGAT
>NW_021170270.1:0-697 GCF_002162155.2 Triticum dicoccoides
GAGCGGAGCCCGTCGCCGCCGCTCGCCATAACCACAGCCACCGCCCTTCCCTCGCTCCCCCGACTAGCCCAGAGGCTCCGCCTCGACCCCCTCCTTCCTCCCCACCGACCCACGGCCCTCCAGAAGCCCTGCAACGCCGCCACCATCGACGTTCCGTCGCCGGCCACCGAAGCTCACCGATGTCGATTCGCCGCCTCCGACGCCTCCCCGAGCTCCCCGAGGCCACCGATGCAACCCCTCTGAGCCCCTCTTCTTCTTCCCCCTTCCCTCAAGCTCGCACTCATCCCCTAGCCTCTTCCTCCACCGCGGCCGAGAGTTTCTCGCCGCCGGCCATGGCGTGGCCGTGGCCACAGCCACCCCAGCTCGTATCCGAGCCCACTGACGTGCTCACCGCGATCTCAGGAGTCCGTAGCACGCCCCAGCTCCTCCTGCCGTGCTCCCTAACCCCGACCCCGAGCTCGCCCGAGCTCCGGCCGCCGCCGAGGTCGACGCCGTGCTCAACTCCGGCCACCTCGCGGCCTCCCGTCCGTTCCTTTGGATGCGTAGGAGCAAGAGCTTCTCCCCAGTGCCCTCAGCGCGCCAAACCACCGCTCGTAGCGCCAAACCCGCCACCACCCGAACTCCGGCCGCCGCCGTCGTCATGATTGCCGTCGCCTCCGGCCACCCTAGCTTCTTCCGTTGGCCCTGTTAGATGCGC
>NW_021170271.1:0-1010 GCF_002162155.2 Triticum dicoccoides
TGTACTAAACCCTGTATGGTGTGTATGACGATGGAATAAAGAAGCAGTTTCTGTATCTACCATGTCATACGGATGATCATCTTGCATTCCGAGTTATTCCTTACATTCTGTATCCTATGTCGGAATTTTATCATCCTGACTAAATCATTGTCTTGTTTACCTAGGATGGTCAACACGCGCACTAACCCTGCTCCTCAAGAGCAGGCCGAAGGCAGTGAAGTCAGGAATGCAAATCTGCCTCATCCTCCTTCCCTAGCCGAGGTTATGATGGAAGCCGAAAGAAACAAGCGGGAGACCAACCGTTTGTTGGAGCGTATTGAACAGAACACGGCACACCATCAGAGGACTAACGTGGTGTCACTCAGTGATTTTATCAAGTTACATCCACCCACGTTCCACCACTCCGTCGAGCCTCTCGACGCTGATGATTGGCTTCGCAGTATCTCTCACAAACTGCGTTCCGCGCTGGTAGCGGAGGCTGACAAGGTCACCTTTGCTGCATATCATTTTGAAGGCCCCGCCAGTCTATGGTGGGAGAATTATGGAGCTATGCGCCCAGCAGGCCATGTCACTACTTGGGCTGAATTCAGCGAGGCTTTCCGTGAACATCACATTCCGGAGGGTCTCATGGACCGTAAGCGTGAGGAATTTTGCAGTTTCACTCAGGGCCGACTCTCTGTGGATGCTTACAGCAGGGAGTTCGGTAACCTCGCACGATATGCAACTGAGGAAGTTTCTACTGATGCCAAGAAGCAAGCAAGGTTCCGTAAGGGGCTTAGTCCTGAGCTTCGCCGCGACCTCCGTCTGCATGAGTGCACATCTTTTCAAAAACTTGTTAACAAGGCCATCAGTGCTGAAACTGGTCAGACTGATTATGACGCAACACGCAAGCATGGCCGTGACGCGGGTTCCTCATCCGGTGCTGGTCCTCAGAAGCGCCGCGTATGGGTGCCCAACACCGCCCTGCCACCCACGTTCACACCGAGGCCATCCTTCCAGGCGCCTCGCCC
>NW_021170272.1:0-1586 GCF_002162155.2 Triticum dicoccoides
CCAAGAAAATTCTGGCCTGAAGCCATTGACACTGCATGCCATATCATCAACCGTGTTTATCTTCACAAGCTTCTGAACAAGACATCCTATGAGCTCCTTACTGGCAAGAAGCCAAATGTCAGTTACTTCAGAGTATTTGGCGCCAATTGCTGGATCAAGGATCCACATCACACTTCAAAATTTGCACCAAAAGCACATGAGGGTTTATGCTTGGATATGGAAAGGATTCGCACTCCTACAGAGTCTTCAACCTCTTTCATTATAAAGTGGTTGAAACAGTGGATGTGCAGTTCGATGAGACTAACGGCTCACAAAGAGAGCACCTGCCAAATGTGTAGATGAAGTTCCATCCAGTGAATCAATCAAACTTATGGGAACTGGAGAAATCATACCTTCTGAAGCTCAACCTGAAGAGGAACTTATCATCTCCGCACCTAATCAACCTGAAGACAATGCTCAGCCTGAAGACAATCCATCTAACAATGACAATGATCAGCAAGAGCAAAATCTTCGTCCTGTACATCCTCGTGTTGCAAATGAAGTGCAGATTGAGAGAATAACTGATAGCATCAATGCACCAGGTCCACTCACTCGTTCAAGGGCAACACAGCTAGCAAATTTCTATGGGAACTTCGCATTCGTCTCAATAACTGAACCCAAGAAAGTTGAAGAAGCCTTCATGGAACCTGAATGGATTCAAGCTATGCAAGAAGAGCTTCAACAGTTTGAGCTGAATAATGTATGGGAACTGGTTAAGCGTCCTGATCCTCGCAAGCACAATATAATAGGCACCAAATGGATATATCGCAACAAGCAAGATGAGCATGGTCAAGTTGTCACACACTACAAGAAATATGTCAACTTGTGACCACCACTATTGGTCACTGAAAGGTCATGGTTTTTCATTTGCGACCTTTTTGTGACCAAAAATAGAAGGTCAAAAGCTGGCGGTCATAAACTGACTATAGCGACCTTTCTTCTAGAATGGTCGAAGATGTTTATGACCAAAATATGTCTACTGTGGCGTTTTGGTCACTAGCAACCTCCCCAGGCCACGTAGGCATCCAGCGTGGCAATCTGACGTGGCATGAGATTCAGCCCGGTCCAATTAGATTTTCTACATGGGCCTAGCCCAACAATTCGGCCTATTTGTGTTTTTTTTTGTCTGTCAATTTTTGGTTGGGTTCATGGGCCAAGCCCAATATTGCATCCTTTTTATTGTTGGGTTGTGGCCTTTTTGTCTAAACGAATTTAGTTTTTTCCAAAAGAAGGGTCCACTAGTCAGATGGGTCCTAGTTATCAGGTTCTAGTAATAGGTTCCCATTTGTCATGTTGTGGTAAGTGGGTCCCATCAATTGAGACTCATATTCTTCATATTTCAAGCATTATTTAGATTTTCGGAGACAAAAACACACATGATACTTAAATAAGAGCAACTAGATCACATAATACAAGCTCTATCCATTCCAATACAGAAGACCATACTGCTTTACAAGCTCTACAATTGTAATATAGTACTGCTTTACAAGCTCTACAATTGTAATATAGTACTGCTTTACAAGCTCCTTCCATGTGATCACAAACTA
>NW_021170273.1:0-3811 GCF_002162155.2 Triticum dicoccoides
CCCCCTGTTGCTCTCCCTGCTGGCCCTCCTCCCTCGCCCCGGCCCCCTCCTCCGCCTCGACCGGCCAGCACGCCGCCATGACCGGCTAGCCCAAGCTCGCGTCGCCCGCTTCGTTCGCCGGATCTGGCCGCCTCTCTCTTCCCCTACTCTCTATTTCTCATGATTTCTCTATCTGAATCTCTCTCTCTGCAGGCACCCATGAACGCAAAGATGGATCCTCACCGACGATGAGGATGCCTGTACTACTCAGGTGGTAGCTACCACGGCTTCTTCTTCTCCAAGCTTCGGCCCCGGCCATGGCAGGGACGATCCAGTTCGTGAAGTCCCGCCAGATCTTCGACAGCCGCGGCAAACCCACCGTCGAGGTACGCCGCACGCGCCCATCCCCCGTCCATCTCCCCAATCTGTACGTTGTGGTCCGGTTTGATTAGATCTGGTAGGGAGGGCGTACGCAGCAATGGCTTGTTTTCGATCTGGTGATTCGGCCGTCGCCGGGCCCGTAGGATTCTGACACGCTAGATTCGAGGTGTTTTGGGTGGGTGGGCCGGTAGGTTGGTAGGATGCGGATTACATCTGCCCCTCAGCCAGTCTGGGAATTCCATGGGAGCACACTGTATCGAAGAACGGCAAATGCCAACAGTGTATGGTTTCAGTCGCTCAAGTTTTCTTCTGCATATGATTCGTTCTCTTGCCTATCAATCAGTGACCCCAGCATTCGGTCTGGGATCTCAATGCAGAAATAGGATTGATTGCTTGCCACATTTTCCCATCATCTATATTCTAGGCAGTTGAGCATGCAAATTTGGGGTAGGCTCGAATGCTTGGTATCTGGGAATATGCAAGTTATGATTTTAGGCGAAGTTACGATTCAGTGAGCGAAATAGAAACAATCAGTTTGGCCTGAAAGTATACACTTTTCCCATCAATTTTGTCACTTCTCTTACTAGAACGTGCAGACTTTAAAGACCTGCACGATTCTTTGGATACATCCAGGCACCCGTGTATTATCTTATTGTAATAGCAAGTTCCGTAGCTCTATCATTATGTTTAGCCTCGTACGCCTCCGCTCCGTGCTTCATGTGTCAACAGTGGATTCTACTAGTTTGATTAGGCAAACCAACAATACATTTCTTGTGTTTTCTAGTCTGCTAAATCTGCAGCTTCGAGGAACTGTCGGACGCTGCCTGCTTGTCATGCATTTTGTTATTATCGTCGCTCTCTCCTTTTCAACCTTAAAATTTGGTTTGGTTCCTGAGTTCCTGACTAGTGAACGCACAAACTCTTGTTTATATCATTATTTACTGAATGTTATTGTATTATTTTTGTTGAACTAATCTTGTCTGAATCATCCCTCTTCTGTAGGTCTTTATGAAGCTTTGGAACTGAGGGCCGATATATGGATCTTACTACTTGGGAAAGGGTGTTTCCAAGGCTCCATTTGAGCGAATTTTATATTAGCGTGGATAACGAATTCCTGAGCTACAGTCTTAAGTAATTCTGTTACCTAGTTAGTGTTGGTGTAGTCTACCGTCGCTCACATCTTTTGGTCCAACATATCTGCAGTCTAACTATGTTGGTATGCATGATACCTTGCTGCTCTGTTGCCCTGACATTTCTGCATGGTTGTTTTGTGCTGCTAGCCTAATTAAACAAGTTAAATATGTATACTTCTTTGAGATAGAAATTCCATGCATGTTTATGAGGCACAAATTCTTTGAGATAACCATAACTGTACTAAAGTGGAAAATCATTGTCTTCTTTGTTCCTGACTATAAAAATTGATGCATGTGCCCTGTTCTAAAGTGGAAAATCATTGATAGCTTGTACTACTAATCTGTTCTAATATTTCCCTTGACTGACATGTGATGTGGTTCCCTGCCATGGATGAGCTACAACCAGATTAGCTAGGGTCAATTTCTGTTGCTGCTAATGCATATTGATCCATATGTTCTTGTTTCTGTACACATGGGCAGCTTACACCTAACTGACTGACTGACTGTTGATTTGTTCGAGCTGGTTTGTGTTGTTGGTGGTCATCTAGCTACTGATTTGGTGCTAGATGTTGTCAAACCAGAACCTCATCCATGGGCAGCTTACACCTACGGTTTTGTTCACCTTTGATTTCAGAGATGTTGTCAAACCAGAACCTCATCCAACCATCTGGAGTAATATCTTAGCGCGGTAGTTCCACAGCTGCTGCTACTACTAGGCTAATATTCTCATTCATAAACTTCTTGAAAAATGTCTTTTACGTACCTGCTACATGTGCATTGTCTCCATTGGAATTCTGCTCTTAAACTAGGCAATCATACACGATCTACAACTTTGGGGTACCAAAATGTTTATTTTCGTAGACAGTACACAACTGATCTGTAAATTAGCTGAATAAAGCATGTTCTAAGGTTTCCATAGAGTACTTGTTTGCTTCGTTTGGATGTACGGTTTGAGGGCAGCCATCTATTTAGTTTGTTGTCCAGAAATATATTACAGTTTGTAAAAGCAACCAATTCATGATAAGACTTGGTGTGGCTGATGCACATAGCTACTTTCAGTACCTTGTTAACAGTGTTGAGGACAAGTTAAATCCTGTATTGGTGTCATGTTCTTGTAAACATTATGTAAAGCTAAAATTCTTCTGTGTCTTGCTTCCTGTGTCTTGCTCATTTGATATAAACATTATGTAGAGCTCTGTTTCTTCTTCTTTTGCTTCTTGTATGTATGTATGTGTCTGACGACGAAGTTGGTTTCTTCATAATTGATCGAGTCTGACAAAGTTGTTCTAAACATTTCTTGAAACAGGGTGAGGCCGGTGATGTCCCTGGGGTGGCGCCACTGTGCCTGACGCTTGCCCTGGTCACCGCGGTGGTGCTTCGGCGGCTTCCAGACCCTCTCCTGGATGTGGTGATGGTCACACCACAGCCGTGGTGTGGCTGAGCCTCTGCTACGGCTACAATGTCCCTCTAGTGAGCTCCTCCCCATTCCTTCTTCTCTGATGTAGCTCCTGCATGGCCTTGGCCATGATTTGGGTTGGATGTGGGGCTGTACTAGTTGCTGCTAGATGCTGTAACCAAGCATCAACTCCTACTGGAGCTCTCTGGTGATAAATTCATGTGGTTCTAGGGTCTGTCAATAGCTGCCCACGTGTACTTGCTTTACATATGTGCCCCTGTGATGCTCTGGTGATATGGAGTGGTTGATATCAAAATCATGGTGGTGTTGATGCTTATCTTGCGTGTCTCTGGTGGTGGTGGTGGTGTTGACAGCAGTTACACACCTAGCTTGTAACTAATATCATTACTGCTAATTTACCTCAAGTTAGTATGAACATGGTTGAAATGAGAGCTGCTAATTTTGATGTCTAATATCAATTTTTACCCCAAGTCCTTAAGTAATTATTTTCATTACATCAAAGTTAGCTGAGAATATTGACTAGAATATTTTATGTATGACATGATGCATGTACACATATGGTTGAGAAAATACCGAGCTGCAGTGGAACAACCTGGAGTTAGAGAACTTCCAGGACAAGATCAACGAGGTGACCGGTGTTATGGTGGCTGTGTACGGCGGCGACCACAAGTTCTTCGGTGAGCTGGCAGTGTCCATATTGTGTGATATATGATGCTGCTCCATTGTGCATCTCTCTTTTCTTGTGTGTTGCATCATTGTTGCTTGATAGAGTAAATGATTTCAGTTTTGGTTGTGTCCAATATTTACTACGTACCATGCTTAGTGTTTACTAAACTGAGGCATTGGGCATTGGAATTTAGGCATTTATGTATAATTTTAGTTTTGGATGTGTCCAATGCAA
>NW_021170274.1:0-1006 GCF_002162155.2 Triticum dicoccoides
AGACACACCGCAGATGGAACGCAATGGAGAAAGATCGACAGAGAGTTCAAAGATTTTGCAGCTGACGCAAGGAACATAAGATTTGGTCTAAGTACAGATGGCATGAATCCTTTTGGCGAGCAGAGCTCCAGCCATAGCACCTGGCCCGTGACTCTATGCATCTACAACCTTCCTCCTTGGTTGTGCATGAAGCGGAAGTTCATTATGATGCCAGTGCTCATCCAAGGTCCGAAGCAACCCGGCAACGACATCGATGTGTACCTAAGGCCATTAGTTGATGAACTTTTACAGCTGTGGGGCAGACCTGGTGTCCGTGTGTGGGATGAGCACAAAAAAGAGGAATTTAACCTACGAGCGTTGCTTTTCGTAACCATCAACGATTGGCCTGCTCTTAGTAACCTTTCGGGACTGTCAAATAAGGGATACAATGCATGCACGCACTGCTTACATGAGACTAAAAGTGTACATTTGCCAAATTGTAAGAAGAACGTGTACCTTGGGCATCGTCGATTTCTTCCGAAAATTCATCCAATAAGAAAGAAAGGCAAGCATTACAATGGCAAGGCAGATCACCGGCCGAAGCCTGCGGAACGCATTGGTGCTGAGGTATTTGATATGGTCAAGGATTTGAAAGTCATCTTTGGAAAGGGTCCTGGCGGACAATCAGTTCCGAAGGGAGCTGACGGGCACGCAGCCATGTGGAAGAAGAAATCTATATTCTGGGAGCTAGAATATTGGAAAGTCCTAGAAGTCCGCTCTGCAATCGACGTGATGCACGTTACGAAGAATATTTGCGTGAACCTCCTAAGCTTCTTGGGCGTGTATGGGAAGACAAATGATACAAAGGAAGCACGGCAGGACCAGCAACGTTTGAAAGACCCTGATGACCGGCATCCGGAATGGTTTCAAGGTCGTGCCAGCTACGCTCTGACCAAAGAAGAGAAGGTCATCTTTTTTGAATGCCTGAGCAGTATGAAGGTCCCGTCTGGATTCTCGTCCAATATAA
>NW_021170275.1:0-2609 GCF_002162155.2 Triticum dicoccoides
GCATACTCTGGATACCATCAAATCAAGATGGCGGAGAAAGATCAGGCCGCAACGGCATTCATTACTCCATATGGGCCATTTTGCTTCAACACAATGCCCTTCGGACTCAAAAACGCCGGCGCAACATATCAGCGCATGATTCAAACATGTCTGGCTACCCAGATAGGCAAAACAGTAGAGGCATACGTAGACGATGTGGTCGTCAAGACCAAACACGTCGAAACTCTAGTAGAAGACTTGAGGGTGACATTTTCAACAACCTCCGAGCATATGACATTAAGCTCAATCCGGAAAAATGCGTCTTCGGCGTACCAGCCGGAAAGCTCTTGGGCTTCATCGTATCCGGTAGAGGAATTGAAGCAAACCCGGCCAAAATCCGAGCTCTGTCACAATTGGATATTCCAAAAGACCTCAAGCAAATACAAAAACTAACCGGATGCGTAGCGGCCTTAAGTCGCTTCATCTCCCGTTTGGGAGAAAAGGCTCTACCCCTCTACCGCCTCCTCCGACGCACCGAACATTTTGAATGGACGGATGCTGCCACAGCCGGACTCGAAGAAATAAAGGCCATACTAGCAACAAATCCGGTCCTGGCCGCGCCCAACCTGGGCGAACCTATGTTATTATATATCGCATCAACACATCAAGTTGTCAGCGCGGTACTCGTCATCGAGCGAGAGACAGAAGGGCACAGATTCCCTCTTCAAAAACCAGTGTACTACGTATCCACTGTTCTAACTCCATGCAAGTCCCGGTACCCACATTATCAAAAGATAGCGCATGCGGTGTTCATGGCATCCCGAAAGCTGCGACACTACTTTCAAGAGTGTTCCATAACGGTGGCCTCCGAAGTACCTCTCAACGATATTATAAACAATCGCGACGCAACGGGCAGGATTGCAAAATGAGCTATTGAGCTCTTACCATTTGACATAACCTATAAACCACGGCGAGCTATAAAGTCGCAGGTTCTGGCTGACTTCGTCACCGAATGGACCGAAGTCGAACTCCCTAAAGAGTACGGCGCATACTCCAATTGGATCATGCATTTCGACGGATCCAAAATGTTGGCTGGCTTGGGGGCTGGCGTCGTCCTGACGTACCTAACTGGAGACACAATCCAATACGTACTTCAAATAATGTACATGGACTCCAACAACGCAGCCGAATACGTGGCCCTTCTACATGGCCTCCGGATGGCAATCTCCATGGGCATTCAACGCCTAGAGGTGCGCGGGGATTCAAACCTTGCAATATTCCAAGTAAATGGAGACTTTGACGCCAAAGATGCAAAAATGGCAGCTTACCGCAACGCCATCCTAAAAATGTCAGCTCGGTTCGAAGGACTCGAATTCCACCATGCAGCCCGGGATAATAACCAGGCAGCAGACGTGTTAGCACGCATCGGCGCGAAACGAGACGCCGTCCCTCCAAACATCTTCCTGGAACGGCTCTTTAAGCCATCCGTGTTATGGGAAGAGGAGTCCGGAAATAACGATCCGGAGCCAGCTGCGTCACCTAACTCAGACCATTCTGACACAATCGGCGGCTCGGCCAATGAAATAACACATTCAGCTCACGAAATAATGGCAGTAATTGCCCCGTGGACAGAACCATTCCTAGCCTACTTAATTCGGCAGGAACTTCCTGAAGACCAAAATGAGGCCCGCTGCATAGTTCGGCGATCTAAAGCCTACAAGGTCCATGAGGGAGAACTTTATAAGAAAAGCACAACCGGAGTCCTTCAAAGGTGTATCTTCGAAGAGGAAGGGCGAAATCTCCTGGCTGAAATTCACGCCGGACTCGGCGGGCACCACGCTGCAGCCCGGGCCCTTGTAGGCAAGGCCTTTCGTACAGGATTTTATTGGCCGACAGCCCGGGCAGATGCTCAGGACTTAGTCCAACGATGCGTCGGTTGCCAGCTCTTTGCTAATCAGAGCCACATGCCACCCACCGCCCTCAAAACTATACCCATTACCTGGCCGTTCGCGGTCTGGGGGCTTGACATGGTTGGACCCCTTAAAGGGGGAACCCACAAGCACAAATACTTATTGGTCATGGTGGACAAATTCACCAAATGGATTGAGGCCAAGCCGGTTAAAACGGCAGAATCCGGACCAGTGATAGACTTCATATCCGGGGTAGTACACCGTTTTGGCGTCCCCCACAGCATCATCACTGATAACGACACGAACTTCACGGCCGACGAGGTTAAACTCGAGTGCAAAAACATGGGCATCAAGCTCGATTACGCTTCAGTCTATCACCCCCAAACTAATGGTCAAGTCGAGCGAGCAAATAGTCTAATCATGAGCGGCATCAAACCCAGACTAGTGCGGTCCCTCAAGGAATCTAACACGCACTGGGTAGAGGAGCTCGACTCCGTACTCTGGGGGCTGCGGACCACGCCAAACCGAACTACTAGGTTCACACCATTTTTCATGGTATACGGCGCAGAGGCAGTTCTGCCCTGCGATATAATTCATGACTCACCTCGTGTGCGCATGTATGAAGAAAGGGAAGCCGAGTTGGATCAGCAGGACAGTTTGGACGCCTTAGAGGAGGAGCGGGACGTGGCAAAGGCTCGTTCCACATTTTATCAGCAGCAG
>NW_021170276.1:0-934 GCF_002162155.2 Triticum dicoccoides
CTTCTGGATTGATTACCTTCTGAGAGATTGCATTGAGGAATGCACATAGCTTCACAATGGCTACTCGAACATTTTCCGGTAGGAGCCCCCTCAAAGCAATCGGAAGCAATTGCGTCATAATCACGTGGCAGTCGTGAGACTTCAGGTTTTGGAACTTTTTCTCCGCCATGTTTATTATTCCCTTTATATTGGACGAGAATCCAGACGGGACCTTCATACTGCTCAGGCATTCAAAAAAGATGACCTTCTCTTCTTTGGTCAGAGCGTAGCTGGCACGACCTTGAAACCATTCCGGATGCCGGTCATCAGGGTCTTTCAAACGTTGCTGGTCCTGCCGTGCTTCCTTTGTATCATTTCTCTTCCCATACACGCCCAAGAAGCTTAGGAGGTTCACGCAAATATTCTTCGTAACGTGCATCACGTCGATTGCAGAGCGGACATCTAGGACTTTCCAATATTCTAGCTCCCAGAATATAGATTTCTTCTTCCACACGGCTGCGTGCCCGTCAGCTCCCTTCGGAACTGATTGTCCGCCAGGACCCTTTCCAAAGATGACTTTCAAATCCTTGACCATATCAAATACCTCAGCACCAGTGCGTTCCGCAGGCTTCGGCCGGTGATCTGCCTTGCCGTTGTAATGCTTGCCTTTCTTTCTTACTGGATGAATTTTCGGAAGAAATCGACGATGCCCAAGGTACACGTTCTTCTTACAATTTGGCAAATGTACACTTTCAGTCTCATGTAAGCAGTGCGTGCATGCATTGTATCCCTTATTTGACAGTCCCGAAAGGTTACTAAGAGCAGGCCAATCGTTGATGGTTACGAAAAGCAACGCTCGTAGGTCAAATTCCTCTTGTTTGTGCTCATCCCACACACGGACACCACCCCACAGCTGTAAAAGTTCATCAACTAATGGCCTTAGGTACACATCGAT
>NW_021170277.1:0-1123 GCF_002162155.2 Triticum dicoccoides
GGGATACAATGCATGCACGCACTGCTTACATGAGACTGAAAGTGTACATTTGCCAAATTGTAAGAAGAACGTGTACCTTGGGCATCGTCGATTTCTTCCGAAAATTCATCCAGTAAGAAAGAAAGGCAAGCATTACAACGGCAAGGCAGATCACCGGCCGAAGCCTGCGGAACGCACTGGTGCTGAGGTATTTGATATGGTCAAGGATTTGAAAGTCATCTTTGGAAAGGGTCCTGGCGGACAATCAGTTCCGAAGGGAGCTGACGGGCACGCAGCCATGTGGAAGAAGAAATCTATATTCTGGGAGCTAGAATATTGGAAAGTCCTAGATGTCCGCTCTGCAATCGACGTGATGCACGTTACGAAGAATATTTGCGTGAACCTCCTAAGCTTCTTGGGCGTGTATGGGAAGACAAATGATACAAAGGAAGCACGGCAGGACCAGGAACGTTTGAAAGACCCTGATGACCGGCATCCGGAATGGTTTCAAGGTCGTGCCAGCTACGCTCTGACCAAAGAAGAGAAGGTCATCTTTTTTGAATGCCTGAGCAGTATGAAGGTCCCGTCTGGATTCTCGTCCAATATAAAGGGAATAATAAACATGGCGGAGAAAAAGTTCCAAAACCTGAAGTCTCACGACTGCCACGTGATTATGACGCAATTGCTTCCGATTGCTTTGAGGGGGCTCCTGCCGGAAAATGTTCGAGTAGCCATTGTGAAGCTATGTGCATTCCTCAATGCAATCTCTCAGAAGGTAATCAATCCAGAAGTTCTACCACGGTTACAGAACGATGTGATCCAATGTCTTGTCAGTTTCGAGTTGGTGTTCCCACCATCCTTCTTCAATATTATGACGCACCTCCTGGTTCACCTAGTCGAAGAGATTTTCGTTCTCGGTCCTGTATTTCTACACAATATGTTCCCCTTCGAGAGGTTCATGGGAGTATTAAAGAAATATGTTCGTAACCGTGCTAGGCCAGAAGGAAGCATCGCCAAGGGCTATGGAAATGAGGAGGTAATTGAGTTTTGTGTTGACTTTGTTCCTGACCTTAAGCCGATTGGTCTTCCTCGATCGCGGCACGAGGGGAGACTAAGTGGAAAAGGCACGATCGGAAGGAAATCA
>NW_021170278.1:0-963 GCF_002162155.2 Triticum dicoccoides
GTCTTCATAGGATACCCAAAAGAAACTATTGGGTACACCTTCTACCTCAGATCCGAAGGCAAGATCTTTGTTGCCAAGAATGGGTCCTTTCTGGAGAAAGAGTTTCTCTCGAAAGAAGTAAGTGGGAGGAAAGTAGAGCTTGATGAAGTATTGCCTCTTGAACCGGAAAATGGCGCAACTCAAGAAAATGTTCCTGAGGTGCCAGCACCGACTAGAGAGGAAGTTAATGATAATGATCAAGATACTTCTGATCAAGCTCCTACTGAAATTCGAAGGTCCACAAGGACACGTTCCGCACCAGAGTGGTACGGCAACCCTGTCTTGGAAATCATGTTGTTAGACAACGGTGAACCTTCGAACTATGAAGAAGCGATGGCGGGACCGGATTCCGACAAATGGCTAGAAGCCATGAAATCCGAGATAGGATCCATGTATGAAAACAAAGTATGGACTTTGACTGACTTGCCCGTTGAGCGGTGAGCCATAGAAAATAAATGGATCTTTAAGAAGAAGACAGACACGGATGGTAATGTGACCATCTATAAAGCTCGGCTTGTCGCTAAGGGTTATCGACAAGTTCAAGGGGTTGACTACGATGAGACTTTCTCACCGATAGCGAAGCTGAAGTCCGTCCGAATCATGTTAGCAATTGCCGCATTCTATGATTACGAAATATGGCAAATGGACGTCAAAACGGCATTCCTTAATGGTTTCCTTAAGGAAGAATTGTATATGATGCAGCCGGAAGGTTTTGTCGATCCTAAGAATGCTGACAAAGTGTGCAAGCTCCAACGCTCGATTTATGGGCTGGTGCAAGCATCTCGGAGTTGGAACATTCGCTTTGATGAGATGATCAAAGCGTTTGGGTTTACACAGACTTATGGAGAAGCCTGCGTTTACAAGAAAGTGAGTGGGAGCTCTGTAGCATTTCTCATATTATATGTAGATGACATACTTTTGATG
>NW_021170279.1:0-1146 GCF_002162155.2 Triticum dicoccoides
TTTCCCCGTCTTCGTCCCTTATGCTTGCCACTCCCAGGTCCGCTCCAAAGACGATTCTACATTCTCACTACCATTACAACCGTTCCCTAACAATGGATAATGTCCTATACTACTTACTCTCCCGCTCAATCACGGAGACGAGTTTTCCACGGTTTCCACCCCTCCCTCCATACCGCAGCAACACGAGTTTTTTCCACCCCTTTCAGAAAGCGCTCTTCGCGCCACAAAGCCGCCCCAAGACGCGCGAGCAATGAGCATCGAGCTTAAACATATCGCAAACGTCAAAAATAATATAACGGGATTAATATATATCGCGCACGTGCGATATGTTTGTCACAAGGCGCAAAAAATAATTATAAAAGGAAGGCAACACGAGGACTTCCCAGGAGGTCACCCATCCTAGTACTACTCTCGCCCAAGCACGCTTAACTTCGGAGTTATGATGGGATCCGGTGCTTTAGTGCTGGTATGATCGCATCCGACATGTTTCCCCGTCTTCGTCCCTTATGCTTGCCACTCCCAGGTCCGCTCCAAAGACGATTCTACATTCTCACTACCATTACAACCGTTCCCTAACAATGGATAATGTCCTATACTACTTACTCTCCCGCTAAATCACGGAGACGAGTTTTCCACGGTTTCCACCCCTCCCTCCATACCGCAGCAACACGAGTTTTTTCCACCCCTTTCAGAAAGCGCTCTTCGCGCCACAAAGCCGCCCCAAGACGCGCGAGCAATGAGCATCGAGCTTAAACATATCGCAAACGTCAAAAATAATATAACGGGATTAATATATATCGCGCACGTGCGATATGTTTGTCACAAGGCGCAAAAAATAATTATAAAAGGAAGGCAACACAAGCACTTCCCAGGAGGTCACCCATCCTAGTACTACTCTCGCCCAAGCACGCTTAACTTCGAAGTTCTGATGGGATCCGGTGCTTTAGTGCTGGTATGATCGCATCCGACATGTTTCCCCGTCTTCGTCCCTTATGCTTGCCACTCCCAGGTCCGCTCCAAAGACGATTCTACATTCTCACTACCATTACAACCGTTCCCTAACAATGGATAATGTCCTATACTACTTACTCTCCCGCTCAATCACGGAGACGAGTTTTCCACGGTTTCCACCCCTCCCTCCATACC
>NW_021170280.1:0-1571 GCF_002162155.2 Triticum dicoccoides
GTTGTGCCTACTCATTCATGTTTGTTTGTCATGCCTGCTACTGCTTAGAGTTGAGTCAGGTCTGATTCATCGGGGATGAATTAGAGGTGTGTGAATATGTCCTACTGTGTGTGAGCTAACTGTGTGAATACGATTTGGTAAAGGTAGCGGTGAGAGGCCATGTAGGAGTACATGGTGGGTTGTCTCATTGAAGCCGTCCTCAGGAACTGAGTTCTGTGTTTGTGATCCATGATTCAGCTACTACCATACATTGGGCCCTGAAATATGACCCCGCTCGACTTCTTATTCACCCTTGTCCTCTGTCCAGGAGTTGCAAGTAGTTTCTGGTGTTTGTAGTATGCTGGAGGCCGTGGACAGCGCTGACCGTAGGGGTGGGCTGTGATGCGGTAGGCACGTGGCCGGGTATACCGGGCGCCCGTTTGGTGTCACGGAACCCTGTTCACATCGTTTGGGGCTGTGAGCGAAACTTCGGCCGGATCTCCTCATGGATGGAACCCGAATAGGCGATAAACCTGGACTAGAGACTTAGGTGTTTAGGTAGGTCGTGGTCTACACCCACGTCGGCTTTCGCTTGAAGTCTGCCGAGCACATGTCGTGTGCAGACGCTAAGTGGTGGAAACATGTATGAAGAAGTACACCCCTGCAAGGTTAACATCATCTATTCGAATAGTCGTGTCCGCGGAAAAGGACTTCTGGGTTGCTTATATCAGTTCATAGACAAGTGGAAGTGGATACTCTAAAATACGCAAGATAAGCGTGAGTGCTATGGATGGCGTTCTCGTAGGGAGACGGGAGCGGTTCCATAGTGGTGTATTGGTTGGTGAATATGTGGACTCGTGTGCGCCACCTCAAAAGAGTCGCTTGCAGTCGTAGTTCAGGATAGCCACCGAGTCAAAGCTGGCTTGCTGCAGTTAAACCCCACTATCCCCTTTGTTGATAATGATGCATATGTAGATAGTTCTGATGTAAGTCTTGCTGGGTACATTTGTACTCACGTTTGCCTATTTTATGTTTTTGCAGAGAGACTTCGGTCTCACTAGTAGTTTCGCATGGACTTCGACGTTTAGCTTGTTACCTCAGCTACGATCTTGTGCCCCGGCAGGATCTGGTAGATAGTCAGGCTTCTCAGCCTTTTTCAGTTATAGATGTCTGTACCCAGACATGATAGCTTCCGCTTGTGCTTTGATTTGTATGCTCTGATTGTTGGGTCATGAGACCCATGTTTGTAATATCTCGCTCCTCGGAGCCTAATGAATAAATACTTGAGTCGTAGAGTCATGTTGTGATGCCATGTTGTATTTGCACATATCAAGCATATTGTGTGTATGTTATTGAAATGCTTGGTATGTGTGGGATCTGGCTATCTAGTTGTTTATCCTTAGTAGCCTCTCTTACCGGGAAATGTCTCCTAGTGTTTCCACTGAGCCATGGTAGCTTGCTACTGCTCCGGAACACTTAGGCTGGCCGGCATGTGTCCTTCTTCGTTCCTGTGTCTGTCCCTTCGGGGAAATGTCACGCGATGAATACCGGAGTCCTGTTAGCCCGCTACAGCCCGGTTCACCGGAGTCCTG
>NW_021170281.1:0-1527 GCF_002162155.2 Triticum dicoccoides
AGTGGCTCCGGAACTGGAGAGGCTGGATGCGACGCCTGAGGAAAACCTCCAAGAGGTCCATGCCTGTCACTCCCTCCCGAACCAACTGCACCACGCGCTCCATCAACATCTTCACGTCGGCTCTCTCCTCCGGAATCAGCTTCAGAGGGGAAGGCTTGCTCACTCGGTCCATGGTGAACGGAGGGAGTCCACTCGACTGCCCTGGCGTCGACTGGACCTGGCAGTAGAACCAAGTCGACTGCCAGCCTCTAACGGACTCGGGAAAGGTCATGGGCGGGAAGGTGCTCTTATTCCTCACCTGAATCCCCAGGCCCCCGCACATTTGGACGACTCGGGTTCTCTCATCACCGGGGCTCGCCTTCTTCACGGTCTGAGATCGACACGTGAATATATGTTTGAACAAACCCCAGTGCGGTCGACAGCCCAAGAAACCCTCACACATGGACACGAACGCGGCAAGATAGGCAATGGAGTTTGGGGTAAAGTGGTGGAGCTGCGCTCCGAAGAAGTTCAAAAAGCCACGAAAGAAAACACTCGGTGGCAAGGAAAACCCGCGATCAACATGGGTAGCCAAAAGCACACACTCACCCTCTTCTGGCTGGGGCTGCCACTCCTTCCCCGGAAGCCTCGCAGCTCCGTGGGGGATCAAGCCCTCGTTGGCCATGTCGAGGAGGTCATTCTCCGTGATGGTCGACTGGATCCAGTCTCCTTGGACCCAGCCCTTCGGCAGGCGGGATCTGGACGAGGACCCTCCACGGCTGGTGGATCTTCCTTTCGCCTTCTCCGATGCCGACGCCTTCTTTGCGCGCTCCAGCGCCGCCGTCTTCTCCTTGGCCATGGTCGCCGGCGAGATGCGCAAAGGGAAGTGGTGCGGGGGCGAGAGCGAGCACGCTGGGCAGGGAGGAAGGAAGCAGAGAGAGGGGAAGAATGCTAAGGCGCAGCACAGAAGTCCTCGCCGGGCACATTTATAAGGTCCCTTCCGAGTGGATGACAGGTGGGCCCGGTCGATCTAATCATATCTGGAACAGTTATGCAGACGGAATACGTGGCGAAAAAGGTGGCGCGGAGATCGAGGCGTCCATGCCCCGTCCCATCCGAACGCCGCGGTCCGCCCCGCTTCGCGCGCGCCCCAAAATTTCGCATCCCGCGGAATCCGCGAGCAACAAATCAGTCTGTCAGGCGCGGTGTTTCCGGCGATCCGTCGCTCGGAGATCGTCGAAGCCTGAAAGATCACTCGACGCAAAAACAGAATGGATCAAGTCGACTGAAGGCAAGTTGTTTCCTGTCGACAAAGGGATTCTTTGGTCCAGAACAGCGCACAACCGGAGCACAAAGATTAATCGGAAACGACATCAACTCCTTCTTCACTCGAAGCCTCAATCCATTCGGGGGCTAATGATGGGGTTATGTACCTAGGGTAGGGTCATGGACCTGATCCAAGTAACTTACCCCAGGACATCCTTAGAAGAGGTCGCCTTCCAGTCGACCAACGAGGATTCACTCGACTGGCCTGAAGGACTCGACCAC
>NW_021170282.1:0-1055 GCF_002162155.2 Triticum dicoccoides
GATGAGGCGCCAGTGAAGGAGGTAGTAATTACATATGTCAAGAATGGGCCTCTCGTCGAGCCTGCGCAGGAAAAGGATCTACCTCCACAAATGAAAGGTCTGCTGAAATGGTACAAGGGTTACATAAAAAATAAAAACGCCAAAGAATATATTTATGCGGAAGTTAGACATGAGCATCACTTCAAACATTACTATGTACAAATTGAACTGAGTGAATTGTTCCAGCTTTTCAATCTGCGCGAGCTCGATAAATCTATCATCAGTTGCTACGTTCTGTAAGTGATTTATTAATTTCTACCCCATCTCGTTCATATTGCCTGCACTATATATATGTCCTAACTATATTGTTGTGTCTGCTATTATACATGCAGAATGAAGATTAAGGAATGCAGAGTAAGGAACATCCATGATGTTGGGTTCATTGACCCACACATCGTTAATGGACATGTGTTGGAGCGTCACCCCGCCGACGTGGAGGCAGACCTGTGGCACTTTCTTACAAAGCAGGAACTCAAAAGTGATATTCTATTTCCTTACCATTTTGAGTGAGTGTTTCTGTCTTGAGCACATTCTCTTTTGTTTATTCCATGCATGCTATGTGGCCGGCTAATCGATGAGTTATGCATGACGTACTGTGCATGTATCGTGTCCGCAGGTTCCACTGGATTCTGCTAGTAATTAAAGTTAACACCTCAGAATGTCTCGTCCACGACTCTGTGAATATGGATCCAAAGCTTTGGGGCGGCATGAGAAGAATGCTGCAGAAGTAATTATTTTCATTCATTTGCGCTCTATATCGATCGGCCTATTTCGTTCATTTCCTAATATCAAGTAACTAATTAATAACTCTCTTGTTCATTTAATTTTCTTTGCCTCGTAGGGTTTGGAGACGGTTCGTAGATACAAAGGTCGGTGAATTCAAAAAAGAGCTAGAATTCAAAATGTTAAAGGCTAAGAATGCTGGGGATATTCAGCCACCGGAGACCAATCTATGTGGATACTATGTCTGTGAGATGATCCGGAGATACACCTCTGAGCGGGTTCCGAGTGATACC
>NW_021170283.1:0-1701 GCF_002162155.2 Triticum dicoccoides
GCCCAAAACGGTCACACAAGTGAGGAGTTTCCTTGGCCTCGCTGGTTTCTATAGGCGTTTTGTGAGAGATTTCAGCACCATTGCTGCACCTCTCAACGAGCTTACAAAGAAGGATGTGCCTTTTGTTTGGGGTACCGCACAGGAAGAAGCCTTCACGGTATTGAAAGATAAGTTGACACATGCTCCTTTACTCCAACTTCCTAATTTCAATAAGACTTTTGAGCTTGAATGTGATGCTAGTGGAATTGGATTAGGAGGTGTGTTATTACAAGATGGAAAACCTGTTGCATACTTTTCTGAAAAATTGAGTGGGCCTAGTCTGAACTATTCTACTTATGATAAAGAATTATATGCTCTTGTTCGGACCTTAGAAACATGGCAACATTATTTATGGCCCAAGGAATTTGTTATACATTCTGATCATGAATCTTTGAAACACATTAAAAGTCAAGCAAAACTGAACCTTAGACGTGCTAAATAGGTTGAATTCATTGAGACTTTCCCTTATGTCATTAAACACAAGAAGGGTAAAGAAAGTGTTATTGCTGATGCCTTGTCTCATCGTTATACTATGCTTTCACAACTTGACTTTAAAATATTTGGTTTGGAGACCATCAAAGATCAATATGTTCATGATGCTGAATTTAAAGATGTATTGCAGAATTGTAAGGAAGGGAGAACTTGGAACAAGTTCGTTCTTAACGATGGATTTGTGTTTCGTGCTAACAAGCTATGCATTCCAGCTAGCTCTGTTCGTCTTTTGTTGTTGCAGGAGGCGCATGGAGGAGGATTAATGGGACACTTTGGCGTCAAGAAGACGGAGGATATACTTGCTACACATTTCTTTTGGCCAAAGATGAGACGGGATGTTGAGCGTTTTGTTGCTCGCTGCACTACATGTCAAAGAGCTAAGTCACGACTCAATCCTCATGGTTTATATATGCCTTTGCCTGTACCTAGTGTTCCTTGGGAGGATATATCTATGGACTTTGTTTTAGGTTTACCTCGAACAAAGAAGGGGAGGGATAGCATATTTGTTGTCGTGGATAGGTTCTCGAAAATGGCACACTTTATACCATGTCATAAAAGCGATGATGCTGTTAATGTTGCTGATTTGTTCTTTCGTGAAATTATTCGCTTACATGGTGTGCCAAATACTATTGTTTCGGATCGTGATACTAAATTTCTTAGCCACTTTTGGAGATGTTTATGGGCTAAGTTGGGGACTAAGCTGCTTTTTAGTACTACTTGTCACCCCCAAACTGATGGACAAACTGAAGTAGTCAATAGAATATTGTCTACTATGCTTAGGGCTGTTTTGAGGAATAACAAGAAAATGTGGGAAGAATGCTTGCCTCATATTGAATTTGCTTATAATCGTTCATTGCATTCTACTACTAAGATGTGCCCTTTTGAAATTGTGTATGGTTTCCTACCTCGTGCACCTATTGATTTGTTGCCTCTTCCATCTTCAGAGAAGGTTAATTTTGATGCTAAAGAACGTTCTGAATTGATTTTAAAAATGCATGAGTTAACTAAGGAAAACATTGAGCATATGAATGCTAAATATAAACTTGCTGGAGATAAGGGTAGAAAACATGTTGTGTTTGCGCCTGGAGATCTTGTTTGGTTACATTTGCGTAAAGATAGATTTCCTAATCTGCGCAAATCAAAGCTAATGCCACGTGCTGATGGTCCTTT
>NW_021170284.1:0-1129 GCF_002162155.2 Triticum dicoccoides
AATGCTTAGTTGAACTAATTGAATTAATATAACTAGTTTATTTTTAGTAAATGCTTAGTTGAACTAGTTGAATTAATATAACTAATTTATTTTTAGTAAATGTTTAGTTGAACTAGTTGAATTAATATATAGAACTAGTTTATTTTTAATAAATGCTTAGTTGAACTAATTGAATTAATATAACTAGTTTATTTTTAGTAAATGTTTAGTTGAACTAGTTGAATTAATATAACTAGTTTATTTTTAGTAAATGCTTAGTTGAACTAATTGAATTAATATAACTAGTTTATTTTAAGTAAATGTTTAGTTGAACTAGTTGAATTAATATAACTAGTTTATTTTTAGTAAATGCTTAGTTGAATTAATAGAAGTAGTTGAATTAATTGAATTAGTAAGTGTTTAATGTTTCGCCTAATATGAACATAGGAAATGTCGTCTGACGACGGAAAAAATTTCATTATGTGCGGATACTGTGAAGACCAGCGCGGCCAGTGCGACAGAAATTTTCTTGATAGGCGATTCAGCATCAAACTGGATGAGACCTTCGAATTCGATATAGTAAGTCACAACGACAAGTCCGTTTTCGTAATTAAGCATGACTTATATATGCTTCATTTGCCTGACTTATAATTTTTAATTTTCACTATTCTACTAGCGCATCCCCTGCCATGCAAGAATTTTTGTCTTGGATAAGATAGGTTTCAATAATATGGAAACTATGGAGGTAAGGAGAGTTTACCTGAAAACTGAGCATGGTTATACTTTCAACGTCAAAGTATACAATGCACACACGTACACCTACTTTGAATGCAAAACTTGGCAAGCACTATGCAAGATTTATGCATTTGAGCCTGGTATGGTTATCACCTTTGATATTCGTCCGGAAGATGATATTGAAGGTAATAGAGACATATGGGTCGACGTGCAGACGCCTCCAGTTACCATTATGTGAGTTCTTCTCAACTATATTTTTGTCTTTGATATTGCTTATTCAAAAATAATTGACTACTAATTTCTATTGACAGCTTATCTCCATTCAACCAAACATGTCCGACGCTTGGTAGATAGGACCTACTACTGTCCCGGAGCTGAACTAAACTGCGAGGAGATAAGTCATTATGTTTCATGG
>NW_021170285.1:0-1129 GCF_002162155.2 Triticum dicoccoides
AATGCTTAGTTGAACTAATTGAATTAATATAACTAGTTTATTTTTAGTAAATGCTTAGTTGAACTAGTTGAATTAATATAACTAATTTATTTTTAGTAAATGTTTAGTTGAACTAGTTGAATTAATATATAGAACTAGTTTATTTTTAATAAATGCTTAGTTGAACTAATTGAATTAATATAACTAGTTTATTTTTAGTAAATGTTTAGTTGAACTAGTTGAATTAATATAACTAGTTTATTTTTAGTAAATGCTTAGTTGAACTAATTGAATTAATATAACTAGTTTATTTTAAGTAAATGTTTAGTTGAACTAGTTGAATTAATATAACTAGTTTATTTTTAGTAAATGCTTAGTTGAATTAATAGAAGTAGTTGAATTAATTGAATTAGTAAGTGTTTAATGTTTCGCCTAATATGAACATAGGAAATGTCGTCTGACGACGGAAAAAATTTCATTATGTGCGGATACTGTGAAGACCAGCGCGGCCAGTGCGACAGAAATTTTCTTGATAGGCGATTCAGCATCAAACTGGATGAGACCTTCGAATTCGATACAGTAAGTCACAACGACAAGTCCGTTTTCGTAATTAAGCATGACTTATATATGCTTCATTTGCCTGACTTATAATTTTTAATTTTCATTATTCTACTAGCGCATCCCCTGCCATGCAAGAATTTTTGTCTTGGATAAGATAGGTTTCAATAATATGGAAACTATGGAGGTAAGGAGAGTTTACCTGAAAACTGAGCATGGTTATACTTTCAACGTCAAAGTATACAATGCACACACGTACACCTACTTTGAATGCAAAACTTGGCAAGCACTATGCAAGATTTATGCATTTGAGCCTGGTATGGTTATCACCTTTGATATTCGTCCGGAAGATGATATTGAAGGTAATAGAGACATATGGGTCGACGTGCAGACGCCTCCAGTTACCATTATGTGAGTTCTTCTCAACTATATTTTTGTCTTTGATATTGCTTATTCAAAAATAATTGACTACTAATTTCTATTGACAGCTTATCTCCATTCAACCAAACATGTCCGACGCTTGGTAGATAGGACCTACTACTGTCCCGGAGCTGAACTAAACTGCGAGGAGATAAGTCATTATGTTTCATGG
>NW_021170286.1:0-1611 GCF_002162155.2 Triticum dicoccoides
CGTAAACGCACCCCGGGATTCGTTAATCGTGGAAATCACACTGGGACCCCAAAACAGTGAGTAATAATCCACGAAACGGGCCAGAATCGGCCAAAACTGTGAGTGTTCATGACCGACATGTAAACGCACCCCGGGGTTCGTTAATCGTGGAAATCACTATCGGACCCCAAAACAGTGAGTAATAGTCCACAAAATGGGACAGAATCGACAAAAACAATGAGTGTTGATGACCGACACGTAAACGCACCCCGCGGTTTGTTAATCGTGAAATCACTCCGGGACCCCAAAACAGTGAGTAATAGTCCACGAAACGGGTCAGAATTGGCCAAAACTATGAGTGTTGATGACCGACACGTAAGCGCACCTTGGGGTTCAACAATTATGGAAATCACTTTGGGACGCCAAAACGGTGAGTAGAAGTCCACGAAACGCATCAGAATTGGCCAAAACTGTGAGTGTTGATGACCGACATGTGAACGCACACGATGGTTCGTAAATCGTGGAAATCACTCCGGGACCCCCAAAACTAAGTAATAGTCCAAGAAACGGACCAGAAGCAGCTCAAACTGCGATTGTTGATGACCTACACTTAAGCGCACCTTGGGGTTCAACAACGATGGAAATCGCTTTCGGACCCTAAAATGGTGAGTAATATTCCACGAAACGGGTAAGAATCGACAAAAACCGTGAGTGTTGATAACCGACAGGTAAGCGCACCCCGGGGTTCATTAATTTTCAAAATCACTCCGGGCCCCGAAAACAATGAGTAATAGTCCATGAAACGGGAAAGAATCGGCCAAAACTGTGAGTGTTGAAGACCGACACGTAAACGCACCTCGCGGTTCGTTAATCGTGGAAATCACTCCGGGACCCCAAAACAGTGAGTAATAGTCCACAAAACGGGCCAGAATCGGCCAAAACTGTGAGTGTTGATGAAATCGACCGACACGGAAACGCACCGCGCGGTTCGTTCACCGTGGAAATCACTCCGGGACCCCAAAAGAGTGAGCAATAGTCCACGAAACGGGCCAGAATCGGCCAAAACAATGAGTGTTGATGGCCGGCACGTGAGCGCACCTTGGGGTTCAACAACAATGGAAATCGCTCTGGGACGGCAAAACAGTGAGTAATACTGCACGAAATGGACCAGAATCGGCCAAAATTGTGATTTTTGATGACCGACACGTAAACGCACCATGTGGTTCGTAAATCGTGCAAATCACTCTCGGACCCTCGAAAATAAGTAATAGTCCAGGAAATGGGCCAGAATCGGCCCAAACTGCGATTGTTGATGACCTACACGTAAGCGCACCTTGGGTTCAACAACCATGGAAATCGCTTTGGGAACCCAAAACGGTGAGTAATAGTCCACGAAACGGGTCAGAATCGACAAAAACCGCGAGTGTTGATGACCGACAGGTAAACGCACGCCGGGGTTCGTTAATCGTGGAAATCACTACGGAACCCCAAAACAGTGAGTAATAGTCACAAAACGAGCCAGAATCGGCCAAATCTGCGACTGTTGATGACCGACACGTAAACGCACCCCGGGGTTCGTTAATCGTGGAAATCACACTCGGACCCCAAAACAATGAGTAATAATCCACGAAA
>NW_021170286.1:1770-3235 GCF_002162155.2 Triticum dicoccoides
ATGACCGACACGTAAATGCACCCCGGGGTTCGTTAATCGTGGAAATAACTCTCGGACCCCAAAACAGTGAGTAATAGTTCACGAAACGGGCCAGAATCGGCCATAACTGTAAGTGTTGATGACCGACAAGTAAACGCACCACGGGGTTCGTTAATCGTGGAAATCACTCCGGAAGCCCAAAAGGGTGAGTAATAGTCACAAAACGAGCCAGAATCGGCAAAAACTGCGAGTGTTGATAACCGACACGTAAACGCACCCCGTGGTTCATTAATCGTGGAAATCACACCGGGACCCCAAAATAGTGAGTAATAATCCACGAAACGGGCCAGAATTGGCCAAAACTGTGAGTGTTCATGACCAACACGTAAATGCACCTTGGGGGTTCAAAAACTATGTAAATCGCTTCGGGACCCCAAAATGGTGAGTAATAGTCCACGAAACGCATCAGAACTGGCCAAAACTATTACTGTTGACAACGGACACGTGGACGCACCCCGGGGATTTGCAATCGTCGAAATCACTCTGGGACGCCAAAACGGTGAGTAAAAGTGCACGTAACGGACTAGAATCGGCCAAAATTGTGAGTGTTGATGACAGACACGTAAACGCACCCCGGAGTTCACCAATCGTTGACATTACTCCGGGACCTCCAAAACTAAGTAATAGTGCAAGAAACGGGCCAAAATCGGCCGAAACTGCGATTGTTGATGATCGACACGTAAGCGCACCCCGCGGTTCGTTAACCGTGAAAATCACTCCAGGACCCCAAAACAATGAGTAATAGTCCACGAAATGGGTCAGAATTGGCCAAAAATGCGAATGTAGATGACCGACACATAAGCGCACCTTGGGGTTCAACAATTATGGAAATCACTTTGGGTCCCCAAAACGGTGAGTGAAAGTCCATGGAACGCATCAGAATTGGCCAAAACTGTGAGTATTGATGATCGACACATAAATGCACACGAGGGTTCATAAATCGTGGATATCACTCCGGGACCCTCAAAACTAAGTAATAGTCAAAGAAACGGGCCAGAATCAGCCCAAACTGCGATTGTTGATGACCTACACTTAAGCGCACCTTGGGGTTCAACAATGATGGAAATCACTTTCAGACCCCAAAACGGTGAGTAATATTGCACGAAACGGGTCAGAATCGACAAAAAACGCGAGTGTTGATAACCGACAAGTCAGCGCACCCCGGGGTTCGTTAATCGTGGAAATCACTCCGGGGCCCCAAAACTATGAGTGTTGAAGACCGACACGTAAACGCACCCCGGGGTTCGTTAATCGTGGAAATCACACCGGGACCCCAAAACAGTGAGTAATAATCCACGAAACGGGCTAGAATCGGCAAAAACTGTGCGTGTTCATGACCGACACGTAAACGCACCCCGGGGTTCGTTAATCGTGGAAATCACTCTCAGACCCCAAAACAATGAGTAATACTCCACGAAACGGGCCA
>NW_021170286.1:3435-8014 GCF_002162155.2 Triticum dicoccoides
TGTTGATGACCAACACGTAAACGCACCCTGCGGTTCGTTAATCGTGACATCACTCCGGGACCCCAAAACAGTCCACGAAACGGGTCAGAATTGGCCAAAACTGTGAGTGTTGATGACCGACACGTAAGCGCACCTTGGGGTTCAACAATTATGGAAATCACTTTGGGGACCCCAAAACGGTGAGTAAAAGTCCACGAAACGCGTCAGAATTGGCCAAAACTATGAGTGTTGATGACCGACACGTAAACGCACACGAGGGTTCGTGAATCATGGAAATCACTCCGGGACCCGCAAAACTAAGTAATAGTCCAAGAAACGGGCCAGAAGCAGCCCAAACTGCGACTGTTGATGACCTACACTTAAGTGCACCTTGGGGTTCAACAACGATGGAAATCGCTTTCGGACCCTAAAACGGTGAGTAATATTCCATGAAACGGGTAAGAATCGACAAAAACCGCGAGTGTTGATAACCGACAGGTAAGCACACCCCGGGGTTCGTTAATCATGGAAATCACTCCGGGGCCCCAAAATAATGAGTAATAGTCCATGAAACGGGAAAGAATCGGCCAAAACTATGAGTGTTGAAGACCGACACGTAAACGCAGCGCGCGGTTCGTTAATTGTGGAAATCACTCCGGGACCCCAAAACAGTGAGTAATAGTCCACAAAACGGGCCAGAATCGGCCAAAACTGTGAGTGTTGATGAAATCGACCGACACGGAAACACACCCCGCGGTTTGTTAACCGTGGAAATCACTTCGGGACCCCAAACGAGTGAGCAATAGTCCACGAAACGGGCCAAAATCGTCCAAAACTATGAGTGTTGACAGCCGGCACGTGAGTGCACCTTGGGGTTCAACAACCATGGAAATCGCTCTGGGACCCCAAAACGGTGAGTAATAGTGCACGAAACGGACCAGAATCGGCCAAAATTGTGATTTTTGATGACCGACACGTAAATGCACCACGTGGTTCATAAATCGTGCAAATCACTCCGGGACCCCCGAAAATAAGTAATAGTCCAAGAAATGGGCCAGAATCGGCCCAAACTGCGATTTTTAATGACCTACACGTAAGCGCGCCTTGGGTTCAACAACCATGGAAATCGCTTTGGGACCCCAAAACGGTGAGTAATAGTCCACGAAATGGGTCAGAATCGACAAAAACCGCGAGTGTTGATGATCGATAGGTAAACGCACGCCGGGGTTCGTTAATCATGGAAATCACTGAGGAACCCCAAAACAGTGAGTAATAGTCACAAAACTAGCCAGAATCGGCCAAAACTGCGACTGTTGATGACCGACACGTAAACGCACCCCGGGGTTCGTTAATCATGGAAATCACACCGGGACCCCAAAACAGTGAGTAATCACGAAACGGGCCAGAATCGGCCAAACTGTGAGTGTTCATGACCGACACGTAAACGCACCCCGGGGTTCGTTAATCGTGGAAATCACTCTCGGACCCCAAAACAGTGAGTAATAGTCCACGAAACGGGTCAGAATCAGCAAAAACAATGAGTGTTGATGACCGACACATAAACGCACCCCGCGGTTTGATAATCGTGAAATCACTCCGGGACCCCAAAACAGTGAGTGAAACGGGTCAGAATTGGACAAAACTGTGAGTGTTGATGACCGACACGTAGGCGCACCTTGGGGTTCAACAATTATGGAAATCACTTTGTGACCCCAAAACGGTGAGTAAAAGTCCACGAAACGCGTCAGAATTGGCCAAAACTGTGAGTGTTGATGACCGACACGTAAACGCACACGATGGTTCGTAAATCGTGGAAATCACTCCGGGACCCCCAAAACTAAGTAATAGTCCAAGAAAGGGCCAGAATCAGCCCAAACTGCGATTGTTGATGACCTACACTTAAGCGCACCTTGGGGTTCAACAACGATGGAAATCGCTTTCGGACCCTAAAACGGTGAGTAATATTCCACGAAACGGGTAAGAATCGACAAAAACCGCGAGTGTTGATAACCGACAGGTAAGCGCACCCCGGGGTTCGTTAATGGTGGAAATCTCTCCGGGGCCCCAAAACAATGAGTAATAGTCCATGAAACGGGAAAGAATCGACCAAAACTGTGAGTGTTGAAGACCGACACATAAACGCACCGCGCGATTCGTTAATCGTGGAAATCACTCCGGGACCCCAAAACAATGAGTAATAGTCCACAAAACGGGCCAGAATCAGCCAAAACTGTGAGTGTTGATGAAATCGATCGACACGGAAACGCACCCCGCGGTTCGTTAACCGTGGAAATCACTCCGGGACCCCAAAAGAGTGAGCAATAGTCCACGAAACGGGCCAGAATCGGCTAAAACAATGAGTGTTGATGGCCGGCACTTGAGTGCACGTTGGGGTTCAACAACCATGGAAATCGCTCTGGGACCCCAAAACGGTGAGTAATAGTGCACGAAACGGATCAGAATCGGCCAAAATTGTGATTTTTGATGACCGACACGTAAATGCACCACGTGGTTCGTAAATCATGCAAATCACTCCGGGACCCCCGAAAATAAGTAATAATCCAGGAAATGGGCCAGAATCGGCCCAAACTGCGATTGTTGATGACCTACACATAAGCGCACCTTGGGTTGAACAACCATGGAAATCGCTTTGGGACACCAAAACGGTGAGTAATAGTCCACGAAACGGGTCAGAATCGACAAAAACCGCGAGTGTTGATGACCGACATGTAAACGCACCCCGGATTTCGTTAATCGTGGAAATCACACCGGGACCCCAAAACAGTGAGTAATAATTCATGAAACGGGCTAGAATCGGCCAAAACTGTGAGTGTTCATGACCGACACGTAGACGCACCCCGTGATTCATTAATCGTGGAAATCACACAGGGGCCCCAAAACAGTGAGTAATAATCCACGAAACGGGCCAGAATCGGCCAAATTTGTGAGTGTTCATGACCGACACGTAAACGCACCCCGGGGTTCGTTAATCGTGGAAATCACACCGGGACCACAAAACACTGAGTAATAATCCACGAAACGGGCCAGAATCGGCCAAAACTGTGAGTGTTCATGACAGACACGTAAACGCACCCCGGGGTTCGTTAATCGTGGAAATCACTCTCAGACCCCAAAACAGTGAGTAATAGTCCACAAAACGGGCCAGAATCGGCAAAAACAATGAGTGTTGATGACAGACACGTAAACGCACCCCGCGGTTCGTTAATCGTGAAATCACTCCGAGACCCCAAAACAGTGAGTAATAGTCCATGAAACGGGTCAGAATTGGCCAAAACTATGAGTGTTGATGACCGACAAGTAAGCGCACCTTGGGGTTCAACAATTATGGAAATCACTTTGTGACCCCAAAACGGTGAGTAAAAGTCCACGAAACGCGTCAGAATTGGCCAAAACTGTGAGTGTTGATGACCAACACGTAAACGCACACGATGGTTCGTAAATCGTGGAAATCACTCCGGGACCCCCAAAACTAAGTAATAGTCCAAGAAACGGGCCAGAATCTGTCCAAACTGCGATTGTTGATGACCTACACTTAAGCGCACCTTGGGGTTCAACAACGATGGAAATCGCTTTTGGACCCTAAAACGGTGAGTAATATTCCACGAAACGGGTAAGAATCGACAAAAACCGCGACTGTTGATAACCGACAGGTAAGCGCACCCCGGGGTTCGTTAATCATGGAAATCACTCCGGGGCCCCAAAACAATGAGTAATAGTCCATGAAACGGGAAAGAATCGGCCAAAACTGTGAGTGTTGAAGACCAACACGTAAACGCACTGCGCGGTTCGTTAATCGTGGAAATCACTCCGGGACCCAAAACAGTGAGTAACAGTCCACAAAACGGGCCAGAATCGGCCAAAACTATGAGTGTTGATGAAATCGACCGACACGGAAACGCACCCCGCGGTTCGTTAACCGTGGAAATCACTCTGGGACCCCAAAAGAGTTAGTAATAGTGCACGAAACGGACCAGAATTGGCCAAAATTGTGATTTTTGATGACCGACACGTAAACGCACCACGTGGTTCGTAAATCGTGCAAATCACTCCGGGACCCCCGAAAATAAGTAATAGACCAGGAAATGGGCCAGAATCGGCCCAAACTGCGATTGTTGATGATGTACACGTAAGCGCACCTTGGGTTCAACAACCATGGAAATCGCTTTGGGAACCCAAAACGGTGAGTAATAGTCCACGAAACGGGTCAGAGTCGACAAAAACCGCGAGTGTTGATGACCGACACGTAAACGCACGCCGGGGTTCGTTAATCGTGGAAATCACCGCGGAACACCAAAACAGTGAGTAATAGTCACAAAACGAGCTAGAATCGGCCAAAACTGCGAGTGTTGATGACCGGCACGTAAACGCACCCCGGGGTTCGTAAATCGTGGAAATCACACCGGGACCCCAAAACAGTGAGTAATAATCCACGAAACGGGCCAGAATCGGCCAAAACTGTGAGTGTTCATGACCGACAGGTAAACGCACCCCGGGGTTCATTAATCGTGGAAATCACACCGGGACCCCAAAACAGTGAGTAATAATCCACGAAACGGGCCAGAATCGGCCAAAACTATGA
>NW_021170286.1:8304-11012 GCF_002162155.2 Triticum dicoccoides
CAGAATTGCCCAAAACTGTGAGTGTTGATGACCGACATGTAAGCGCACCTTGGGGCTCAACAATTATGGAAATCACTTTGGGACGCCAAAACGGTGAGTAAAAGGAAACGAAACGCATCGGAATTGGCCAAAACTGTGAGTGTTGATGACCGACACGTAAACGCACACAAGGGTTCGTAAATCGTGGAAATCACTCCGGGACCCCCCAAAACTAAGTAATAGTCCAAGAAACGGACCAGAAGCAGCCCAAACTGCGATTGTTGATGACCTACACTTAAGCGCACCTTGGGGTTCAACAACGATGGAAATCGCTTTCGGACCCCAAAATGGTGAGTAATATTCCACGAAACGGGTAAGAATCGACAAAAACCGCGAGTGTTGATAACCGACAGGTAAGCGCACCCCGGGGTTCGTTAATCGTGGAAATCACTCCGGGCCCCGAAAACAATGAGTAATAGTCCATGAAACGGGAAAGAATCGGCCAAAACTGTGAGTGTCGAAGACAGACACGTAAACGCACCGCGCGGTTTGTTAATCGTGGAAATCACTCCGGGACCCCAAAACAGTGAGTAATAGTCCACAAAACGGGCCAGAATCGGCCAAAACTGTGAGTGTTGATGAAATCGACCGACACGAAAATGCACCCCGCGGTTCGTTAACCGTGGAAATCACTCCGGGACCCCAAAAGAGTGAGCAATAGTCCACGAAACCGGCCAGAATCGGCCAAAACAATGAGTGTTGATGGCCGGCACGTGAGTGCACCTTGGGGTTCAACAACCATTGAAATCGCTCTGGGACCCCAAAACGGTGAGTAATAGTGCACGAAACGGACCAGAATCGGCCAAAATTGTGATTTTTGATGACCGACACGTAAACGCACCATGTGGTTCGTAAATCGTGCAAATCACTCCGGGACCCCCGAAAATAAGTAATAGTCCAGGAAATGGGCCAGAATCGGCCCAAACTGCGATTGTTGATGACCTACACATAAACGCACCTTGGGTTCAAGAACCATGGAAATCGCTTTGGGAACCCAAAACGGTGAGTAATAGTCCACGAAACGGGTCAGAATCGACAAAAACCGCGAGTGTTGATGACCGACACGTAAACGCACCCGGGGTTCGTAAGTCGTGGAAATCACACCGGGACCCCAAAACAGTGAGTAATAATCCACGAAACGGGCCAGAATCGGCCAAAACTGTGAGTGTTCATGACCGACATGTAAACACACCCCGGGGTTCGTTAATCGTGGAAATCACTATCGGACCCCAAAACAGTGAGTAATAGTCCTAAAAATGGGACAGAATCGGCAAAAACAATGAGTGTTGATGACCGACACGTAAACGCACCCCGCGTTCGTTAATCATGAAATCACTCCGGAACCCCAAAACAGTGAGTAATAGTCCACGAAACGGGTCAGAATTGGCCAAAACTGTGAGTGTTGATGACCGACACGTAAGCGCACCTTGGGGTTCAACAATTATGGAAATCACTTAGGGACGCCAAAATGGTGAGTAAAAGTCCACGAAACGCATCAAAATTGGCCAAAACTGTGAGTGTTGATGACCGACACGTAAACGCACACGAGGGTTCGTAAATCGTGGAAATCACTCCGGGACCCCCCAAAACTAAGTAATAGTCCAAGAAACGGACCAGAAGCAGCCCAAACTGCGATTGTTGATGACCTACACTTAAGCGCACCTTGGGGTTCAACAACGATGGAAATCGCTTTCGGACCCCAAAATGGTGAGTAATATTCCACGAAACGGGTAAGAATCCACAAAAACCGCGAGTGTTGATAACCGACAGGTAAGCGCACCCCGGGGTTCGTTAATCGTGGAAATCACTCCGTCCCCGAAAACAATGAGTAATAGTCCATGAAACGGGAAAGAATCGGCCAAAACTGTGAGTGTTGAAGACAGACACGTAAACGCACCGCGCGGTTCGTTAATCGTGGAAATCACTCCGGGACCCCAAAATAGTGAGTAATAGTCCACAAAACGGGCCAGAATCGGCCAAAAACTGTGAGTGTTGATGAAATTGACCGGCATGAAAATGCACCCCGCGGTTGGTTAACCGTGGAAATCACTCCGGGACCCCAAAAGAGTGAGCAATAGTCCACGAAACCGGCCAGAATCGGCCAAAACAATGAGTGTTGATGGCCGGCACGTGAGTGCACCTTGGGGTTCAACAACCATTGAAATCGCTCTGGGACCCCAAAACGGTGAGTAATAGTGCACGAAACGGACCAGAATCGGCCACAATTGTGATTTTTGATGACCGACAGGTAAACGCACCATGTGGTTCGTAAATCGTGCAAATCACTCCGGGACCCCCGAAAATAAGTAATAGTCCAGGAAATGGGCCAGAATCGGCCCAAACTGCGATTGTTGATGACCTACACATAAGCGCACCTTGGGTTCAAGAACCATGGAAATCGCTTTGGGAACCCAAAACAGTGAGTAATAGTCCATGAAACGGGTCAGAATCGACAAAAACCGCGAGTGTTGATGACCGACACGTAAACGCACCCCGGGGTTCGTAAATCATGGAAATCACACCGGGACCCCAAAACAGTGAGTAATAATCCACGAAACAAGCCAGAATCGGCCAAAACTGTGAGTGTTCATGACCGACACGTAAACGCACCCCGGGGTTCATTAATCATGGAAATCACACCGGGACCCCAAAACAGTGAGTAATAATCC
>NW_021170286.1:11408-12881 GCF_002162155.2 Triticum dicoccoides
ACTCTCGGACCCCAAAACAGTGAGTAATAGTCCACAAAACGGGCCAGAATCGGCAAAAACAATGAGTGTTGATGACCGACACCTAAACGCACCCCGCGGTTCGTTAATCGTGAAATCACTCCGGGACCCCAAAACAATGAGTAATAGTCCACGAAACGGGTCAGAATTGGCCAAAACTGTGAGTGTTGATGACCGACACGTAAGCGCACCTTGGGGTTCAACAATTATGGAAATCACTTTGTGACCCCAAAACGGTGAGTAAAAGTCCACGAAACGCGTCAGAATTGGCCAAAATTGTGAGCGTTGATGACCGACACGTTAATGCATAGGATGGTTCGTAAATCGTGGAAATCACTCCGGGACCCCCAAAACTAAGTAATAGTCCAAGAAACGGGCCAGAATCATCCCAAACTGCGATTGTTGATGACCTACACTTAAACGCACCTTGGGGTTCAACAACGATGGAAATCGCTTTCGGACCCTAAAATGTGAGTAATATTCCACGATACGGGTAAGAATCGACAAAAAACGTGAATGTTGATAACCGACAGGTAAGCGCACCCCGGGGTTCGTTAATCGTGGAAATCACTCCGGGGCCCCAAAACAATGAGTAATAGTCCATGAAAGGGGAAAGAATCGGCCAAAACTGTGATTGTTGAAGACCGACACGTAAACGCACACCGCGGTTCGTTAATCGTGGAAATCACTCCGGGACCCCAAAACAGTGAGTAATAGTCCACAAAACGGGCCAGAATCGGCCAAAACTGTGAGTGTTGATGAAATCGACCGACACGGAAACGCACCCCGCGGTTCGTTAACCGTGGAAATCACTCCGGGACCCCAAAAGAGTGAGCAATAGTCCACGAAACGCGCCAGAATCGGTCAAAACTATGAGTGTTGATGGCCGGCACGTGAGTGCACCTTGGGGTTCAACAACCATGGAAATCGCTCTGGGACCCCAAAACGGTGAGTAATAGTGCACGAAACGGACCAGAATCGGCCAAAATTGTGATTTTTGATGACCAACACGTAAACGCACCACGTGGTTCGTAAATCGTGGAAATCACTCCGGGACCCCCGAGAATAAGTAATAGTCCAGGAAATGCGCCAGAATCGGCCCAAACTGCGATTGTTGACGACCTACACGTAAGCGCACCTTGGGTTCAACAACCATGGAAATCACTTTGGGACCCCAAAACGGTGAGTAATAGTCCACGAAGCGTGTCAGAATCGTCAAAAATCGCGAGTGTTGATGACCGACACGTTAACGCACCCCGGGGTTCGTTAATCGTGGAAATCACACCGGGACCCCAAAACAGTGAGTAATAATCCTCGAAACGGGCCAGAATCGGCCAAATTTGTGAGTGTTGATGACCGACATGTAAACGCACCCCAGGGTTCGTTAGTCGTGGAAATCACACCGGGACCCCAAAACACTGAGTAATAGTCAATGAAACGGGCCAGAATCGGCCA
>NW_021170286.1:13322-14708 GCF_002162155.2 Triticum dicoccoides
TTAATCGTGAAATCACTCCGGGACCCCAAAACAGTGCGTAATAGTCCACGAAATAGGTCAAAATTAGCCAAAACTGTGAGTGTTGATGACCGACACGTAAGCGCACCTTGGGGTTCAACAATTATGGAAATCACTTTGGGACCCCAAAACGGTGAGTAAAAGTCCATGAAACGCGTCAGAATTGGCCAAAACTGTGAGTGTTGATGACCGACACGTAAACGCACACTAGGGTTCGTAAATCGTGGAAATCACTCCGGGACCCCCAAAACTAAGTAATAGTCGAAGAAACGGGCCAGAAGCAGCCCAAACTACGATTGTTGATGACCTACACTTAAGCGCACCTTGGGGTTCAACAACGATGGAAATCGCTTTCGGACCCTAAAACGGTGAGTCATATTCCACGAAATGGTTAAGAATCGACAAAAACCGCGAGTGCAGATAACCGACACGTAAGCGCACCCCGGGGTTCGTTAATCGTGGAAATCACTCTAGGGCCCCAAAAGAATGAGTAATAGTCCATGAAACGGGAAAGAATCGGCCAAAACTGTGAGTGTTGAAGACCGACACGTAAACGCACCGCGCGGTTCGTTAATCGTGGAAATCACTCCGGGACCCCAAAACAGTGAGTAATAGTCCACAAAACGGGCTAGAATCGGCCAAAACTGTGAGTGTTGATGAAATCGACTGACACGAAAACGCACCCCGTGGTTCGTTAACCGTGGAAATCACTCCGGGACCCCAAAAGAGTGAGCAATAGTCCACGAAACGGGCCAGAATCGGCCAAAACTATGAGTGTTGATGGCCGGTACGTGAGTGCACCTTGGGGTTCAACAACCATGGAAATCGCTCTGGGACACCAAAACAGTGAGTAATAGTGCACTAAACGGACCAGAATCGGCCAAAATTGTGATTTTTGATGACCGACACGTAAACACACCACGTGGTTCATAAATCGTGCAAATCACTCTGGGACCACCGAAAATAAGTAATAGGCCAGGAAATGGGCCAGAATCGGTCCAAACTGCGATTGTTGATGACCTACACGTAAGCGCACCTAGGGTTCAATAACCTTGGAAATCTCTTTGGGACCCCAAAACAGTGAGTAATAGTCCACGAAACGGGTCAGAATCGACAAAAACCGCGAGTGTTGATGACCGACAGGTAAGCGCATGCCGGGGTTCGTTAATCGTGGAAATCACTCTGGAACCCCAAAACAGTGAGTAATTGTCACAAAACGAGCCAGAATCGGCCAAAACTGCGAGTGTTGATGACCGACATGTAAACGCACCCCAGGGTTCGTTAATCGTGGAAATCACACCGGGACCCCAAAACACTGAGTAATAGTCCATGAAACGGGCCAGAATCGGCCAAAACTGTGAGTGTTCA
>NW_021170286.1:17203-18252 GCF_002162155.2 Triticum dicoccoides
GGCAAAAACAATGAGTGTTGATGACCGACACGTAAACGCACCCCGCGGTTCGTTAATCGTGAAATCACTCCGGGACCCCAAAACAGTGCGTAATAGTCCACGAAATAGGTCAAAATTAGCCAAAACTATGAGTGTTGATGACCGACACGTAAGCGCACCTTGGGGTTCAACAATTATGGAAATCACTTTGGGACCCCAAAACGGTGAGTAAAAGTCCATGAAACGCGTCAGAATTGGCCAAAACTGTGAGTGTTGATGACCGACACGTAAACGCACACTAGGGTTCGTAAATCGTGGAAATCACTCCGGGACCCCCAAAACTAAGTAATAGTCGAAGAAACGGGCCAGAAGCAGCCCAAACAACGATTGTTGATGACCTACACTTAAGCGCACCTTGGGGTTCAACAACGATGGAAATCGCTTTCGGACCCTAAAACGGTGAGTCATATTCCACGAAATGGTTAAGAATCGACAAAAACCGCGAGTGCAGATAACCGATACGTAAGCGCACCCCGGGGTTCGTTAATCGTGGAAATAACTCTAGGGCCCCAAAAGAATGAGTAATAGTCCATGAAACGGGAAAGAATCGGCCAAAACTGTGAGTGTTAAAGACCGACAAGTAAACGCACCGCGCGGTTCGTTAATCGTGGAAATCACTCCGGGACCCCAAAACAGTGAGTAATAGTCCACAAAACGGGCTAGAATCGGCCAAAACTGTGAGTGTTGATGAAATCGACTGACACGAAAACGCACCCCGTGGTTCGTTAACCGTGGAAATCACTCCGGGACCCCAAAAGAGTGAGCAATAGTCCACGAAACGGGCCAGAATCGGCCAAAACTATGAGTGTTGATGGCCGGTACGTGAGTGCACCTTGGGGTTCAACAACCATGGAAATCGCTCTGGGACACCAAAACGGTGAGTAATAGTGCACTAAACGGACCAGAATCGGCCAAAATTGTGATTTTTGATGACCGACACGTAAACACACCACGTGGTTCATAAATCGTGCAAATCACTCCGGGACCACCGAAAATAAGTAATAGGCCAG
>NW_021170287.1:0-622 GCF_002162155.2 Triticum dicoccoides
GCAATCGCCTATGTTAAAAACATTCTGAGTGGAGAGCAATCCCCCCACTCGGGGGCTTAGCTGCGACCCCGTAATCGCCTAAGTTAAAAACATCCGGAGTGGAGAGCAATCCTCCCACTTGGGGGCTTAGTTGCGATCCCGTAATCGCCTAAGTTAAAAACATTCCGAGTGGAGAGCAATCCTCCCACTCGGGGGCTTAGCTGCGAACTATTAATCGCCTAAGTTAAAAACATTCCTAGTGGAGAGCAATCCTCCCACTCGGGGTCTTAGCTGTGACCCCGTAATCACCTAAGTTAAAAATATTCGGAGTGGAGAGAAATCCTCCCACTCAGGGGCTTAGCTTTGACCCCGTAATCACCTAAGTTAAAAACATTCCGAGTGGAGAGCAGTCCTCCCACTCGGGGGCTTAGCCACGACACCATAATCGCGTAAGTTAAAAATATTCCACTCGGGGGCTTAGCTGCGACCGCGTAATCGCCTAAGTTAAAAACATTTCTAGTGGAGAGCAATCCTCCCACTTGGGGGCTTAGCTGCGACCCCGTAATCGCCTAAGTTAAAAACATTCCGAGTGGAGAGCAATCCTCCCACTCGCAGGCTTAGCTGCGACCCCATAATCGCCAAA
>NW_021170288.1:0-862 GCF_002162155.2 Triticum dicoccoides
CGGCGGGGGCGCGCGGCGACGACGATGACGGGCGGCGGGGGCGGCGAGGGCGACAGCACGGTGGCGCGGCGGCGGCGGCGTGTGCTAGATCGATGTCTCGCGCGAGAAGTGGAACGAAGTGGTGACGATAACTGATTTTTCGTACGTGGAGTATATATAGGGGGAGCCTTTAGTACCGGTTGAAGCCACCAACCGGTACTAAAGGCCAATTTTTGCCAGCCCAAGCGGCGGGAAACGTGGGCCTTTAGTACTGCTTGGTGGCTCCAACCGGTACTAAAGGGCAACACATTAGTACCGGTTGGAGCCTCCAACCGGTACTAATGCCCGTGCGCTACCACCCGCTATGCGCTACGTTTAGTCCCACCTCGCCGAGCGAAGGGCAGCCGCACTGGTTTATAAACCCAGCCGTGGCTGCCCTTTCGAACTCCTCTATATAGCAGGCTTCTGGGCCTAATTAGGGCGCGCTGCCCTGTGAGCCTGCTGGCCCTATTGGGTATGTATTTGCACACCCAAGGTCTGGCAGCCGCACATGTTTTTTATAAATTTTTTTCTTTTCTGCATTATTTACTTTCTTCTATTTATTTTTGAGTAATTTTTATATAGTTATTTCTTTTCTGCTTTATTTTTTTCTTCTATTTTTTTCTGAATAGTTTTTTTTGCTGTATTTAGTTTCTTCGTGAAGTTTTTTGCTTAATATAATTTATTTTCTTCTATTTATTTTTGAGTAATTTGTTTATATAGTTATTCCTTTTCTGCTTTACTTTTTTCTTCTATTTATTTCTGAATAGTATTTATTTTCTTCTATTTATTTTTGAGTAATTTGTTTATATAGTTATTTCTTTTCTGCTGTATTCAGTTTCTT
>NW_021170289.1:0-730 GCF_002162155.2 Triticum dicoccoides
ATCATTTCACCCGCATAGCATGTGCGAAAGAGTAGAGAGGGTCACAGCAAAAACTGGACGCACTTCGTGTACAAACTGGACAATCTCTTTCGGAGTATCAGGGTTTTGGACGAGAACTCATCTGTTACACGGGCACTTCAATGTTTTTTAAACTTATTTGAACTCCGGACTTCTTTTATGTTCAGTATGCAGCATTCAAAGTGACGTCATCAATTTCCAACATGTTTTGACATCATTTATTGGTTTTCAGTCATTTACCTAATTGTTTAGAGAGCTAAATGACCGTGAAATTGAAAATCACTACAAAATGAACTATGAAAATGTTGCAACTTGGCATTGTATCATCATTTCACCCACATAGCATGTGCAAAAGAGTAGAGAGGGTCACGACAAAAACTGGACGCACTTCATGTACAAACTGGACAATCTCTTTCGGAGTATCAGGGTTTCGGACGAGAACTCATCTGTTACACGGGCACTTCAATGTTTTTTAAACTTATTTGAACTACGGACTTCTTTTGTATTCAGTATGTAGCATTCAAAGCGACGTCATCAATTTCCAACATGTTCTGACATCATTTGTTGTTTTTCAGTCATTTACCTAATTGTTTAGAGAGCTAAATGACCGTGAAATTGAAAATCACTACAAAATGAACTGTGAAAATGTTGAAACCTGGCATGGTATTATCATTTCACCCGCATAGCATGTGCGAAAGAGTAGAGAGGGTCA
>NW_021170290.1:0-1107 GCF_002162155.2 Triticum dicoccoides
GATTCTGCTGCAGCATCAGATTGTTTCGTCCACAACTCAACGCTCCGGAGGAATTTGAAGGTGATTCCAATTGGGTTGGAAAGTGCACGAAATCTAGTTTCCAACAAAAAAAGAATCACCCAATTCGGAGTCCGTATGAAAAACTTGTGTGCGTTTTGAGTCAGGTGTGTCTGTGCAGTCCGAATCTGAATCCAGAACGTGAGAGACTTGGACTCTATCTTCTCTTGGGCCAAAAGTGACGTGAGAGAACTTTTTGGACAGCAAATAAACATCTCTTTCTTCCTTATCTTCATATGTGGATTGTACAAATGTCCCATACACCTGCAATTAGACAAAACACAAAAGTGTGTGAAGTATTTTTGTTCTGGATAACATAAATAGATTATTGAATAGTTTGCACTAGAAATCACCTGACAAATATGCATATATGCAATATTTTTGGTCATATCAAAGGTAGTCATGTCCTCATCAGCTTTGGTGGAAGTCGACTTTGACGATCCGACTACGAACGTGCGAGGACGTCGCGCCTTAGCAATCGCTAAACCAACTCCGAGAGGTTATTGACCACGCCGGAGCACGATCAACCTGACCACGAGGGTCTGTTTCCTGCGAGCAAACGAAGAACAAGCAAGAAACTAAGATTGCAATCTGGATATTGCGAATATAAGATGAAAGCTTTATTGATCAAGGTGGGGTTCTGTGACGCCTTTGTCTGGTCGTTGAACACAAACGAAGTACGCGAAGTTGCAACTATGGCGAACTTTTAATCTAAACAAAACCCAAAGTCTAAACGATGCCCTAAGGGCTGTATATATGGAGGAAGATGGGGGAATTTCGTGGCCCTTGGTGGAGGGGTCCGAAATCAACCCTATCTCTTGTTTCCCCACACATACGGACTCTAAAAATAGCCTATACTTATGTATTTCGAAATTACATGGGCCTGGCCCAATAATAAGGTGACGCAGCACCTAAAATAGCCTCGGGACGAAATTTATGAAGTGGCATCTTGTATATTTCGTCCAAGGCTTCATGCACCCATTATGGTGGCTTCAAAGTCCTGAAATCATCACTTGTAACTCCGTTCTTGTTCCCCTTGCGCATGCCATC
>NW_021170291.1:0-2294 GCF_002162155.2 Triticum dicoccoides
GTCGTGGGACCTCCGGACAAACTACACCCGATGGACTTCCACCATCAGGTTCTACACCGGCGACGAGCTCCGGTTCCAGTACCCCGCTGCGGCGCACAACGTGGTGGAGGTGACCAAGACTGCCTACGACAACTGCAGCAGCTCTAGTCCCGTCGCCACGTTCCCGAGCGGCAACGATGTCATTCCGCTCGCCGCCGTCGGGACCCGGTACTTCATCTGCGGCCTGCCGGGGCACTGCGCCGGTGGCATGAAGGTACAGGTCAACGTCCAGTCCAAGGTAGTGAGATGCCGAAGGAGAGGGGTGAGGCAGCGGTGCACACAGACAACGCCACAACCGAGCTCGGCAGCTCAGGCTGGTGCTGAGCCTGTACTAGCGCTCGGGCTGGCCGCCCTCGTGGCTGGCTTGACGCTTCTCTGTATGTTGTTGGGATTGCAAAACGTATTGCTCATGTGCAAAGGCACGTATATATGATGTATAAGAGGTGGGCTGCGACCTCAGCTATAAAATGAACTAGGAGGTGGGCCTAATACACACATATGCACAACGCATATACTCAACACCCCCCGCAGTCGAAGCGGCACCGCTGCTGACGCAAAGACTGGACCGAAACTCGTCAAATGACGCCGTAGGCAAGCCCTTGGTTATGATATCTGCAAATTGTTGGGAAGTAGGGACGTGTACAACACGAATATGGCCAAGGGCCACCTGTTCCCGAACAAAGTGGATATCTAACTCAATATGCTTGGTCCGACGATGATGGACCGGGTTGGCGGGGAGGTAGACAGCCGAGACGTTGTCACAGTAGACCACCGTAGCACGATTCACAGGACAAGAGAGCTCCTGGAGCAACTGGCGAAGCCACGAACACTCGGCGACGACGTTGGCCACCGCACGATACTCAGCCTCAGCACTGGAGCGAGAGACCGTAGGCTGCCGCTTGGACGACCATGATATGAGTGATGGTCCAAGGAAGACACAATAGCTCGAGGTGGAGCGACGAGTGTCAGGGCAGCCCGCCCAGTCTGCATCGGTATAGGCGGTGAGGGCGGTGTCGGCAGAGGCGAAGAGCGTGATGCCAAGCTCCATAGTGCCGCAGACGTAGCGAAGAATCCGCTTGACAGCGGCCCAGTGAACATCTCAAGGAGCATGCATATGAAGACACACCTGTTGTACGGCGTACTGAATCTCCGGTCGAGTTAGAGTGAGATACTGGAGAGCACCAACGATGGACCGGTAGAATGCAGCATCCGAAGCAGGAGAACCATCCGAGGCAGAGAGCTTGGCCTTCATATCAACAGGCGTAGCGGCGGGCTTGCAGTTAAGCATGCCAGCGCGATCCAGGAGCTCATGAGCGTACTTCCGCTGATGAAGAAAGAAGCCATCCGGACGTCGCACCACCTCAAGACCGAGGAAGTAGTGCAAAGGACCCAAGTCCTTGATGGCGAACTCAGCGCGAAGACGATCAGTGAGCTGGCTGAGGAGGCCAGCTGTACATGCCGTCAGGATGATGTCGTCGACATAGAGCAGCAAGTAGGCCGTGTCAGAGCCCTGATGATAGACGAAGAGTGACGCATCCGAGCGGGTGGAACGGAACCCAAGCTGGTGTAGGAACGCCGCGATGCGCTGGTACCAAGCGCGCAGAGCCTGCTTGAGTCCGTACAAGGACCGCGAAAGCAGGCACACGTGGTCGGGAAGCGCCGGGTCAACAAATCCGGTGGGCTGCTGGCAGAAGACCTGCTCCTCGAGGTGACCATGGAGAAAGGCGTTGGAGACGTCCATCTGGTGCACTGGCCATGCACGGGAGACCGCAAGGTGGAGAACCGTGCGTATCGTGCCGGGCTTGACGACCGGAGCGAAGGTGTCGGTGAAGTCGATGCCAGCACGTTGTCGGAAGCCACGAACGACCCAGCGCGCTTTGTAGCGATCAAGGGTACCATCAGGACGGAGCTTGTGTTTAAAGACCCACTTCCCGGTAATCACATTGGCGTGTCGGGTACGGGGAACAAGCTGCCACGTCTGGTTGCGCAACAGGGCGTCAAACTCCTCCTGCATCGCAGCCATCCAGAGCGGGTCACGAAGAGCAGCTCGAACGGAGGACGGCAACGGCGACGGCTCAGAGGTGGACGTCACATGGACGTAGTCATCCAAAGCGTAGCGCGAGCTCGGGCGAAAAACGCCCGTACGGGCGCGGGTGACCGGACCAGCCACAGGCGCCGGGGGGCCGCAGGCGTCGGGGGTGCCGGGGGCGCCGAGGGCACCGAGGGGGCCGGGGGCGCCGGCGCCGAGGGGGCCG
>NW_021170292.1:0-809 GCF_002162155.2 Triticum dicoccoides
TCATTAACTTCCTCTCTAGTCGGTGCAGGCACCTCAGGAACATTTTCTTGAGTTGCGCCATTTTCCGGTTCAAGAGGTAATACTTCATCAAGCTCTACTTTCCTCCCACTTACTTCTTTCGAGAGAAACTCTTTCTCCAAAAAGGACCCATTCTTGGCAACAAAGATCTTGCCTTCGGATCTGAGGTAGAAGGTGTACCCAATAGTTTCTTTTGGGTATCCTATGAAGACGCATTTTTCCGACTTGGGTTCGAGCTTTTCAGGTTGAAGTTTCTTGACATAAGCATCGCATCCCCAAACTTTTAGAAACGACAGCTTAGGTTTCTTTCCAAACCATAATTCATACGGTGTCGTCTCAAAGGATTTCGACGGAGCCCTATTTAAAGTGAATGCGGCAGTCTCTAAAGCATAGCCCCAAAAGGACAGCGGTAAATCGGTAAGAGACATCATAGATCGCACCATATCTAATAGAGTGCGATTACGACGTTCGGACACACCATTACGCTGAGGTGTTCCAGGCGGCGTGAGTTGTGAAACTATTCCACATTTCCTTAAGTGTGCCCCAAACTCGTGACTCAAGTATTCTCCTCCACGATCTGATCGTAGAAACTTGATTTTCCTGTCACGTTGATTTTCAACCTCACTCTGAAATTCCTTGAACTTTTCAAAGGTTTCAGACTTGTGTTTCATTAAGTAGATATACCCATACCTACTTAAATCATCAGTGAGAGTGAGAACATAACGATAGCCACCGCGAGCCTCAACACTCATCGGACCGCACACATTAGTATGTATGATTTCCAATAAGTC